>NC_073255.2:124980454-125283484 GCF_029289425.2 Pan paniscus
TATAAACATGGAAATATCTACACCGCCATTGGTATAAACATGGAAATATCTACACCGTCATCTCTATAAACATCGAAATATATCCACCGTCAACTGTATAAACATGGAATTATCTATACCGCTATCTGTATAAATATGGAAATATCTACACCGCTATCTCTACAAACATGGAAATATCTACACCGCTATCTGTACAAACATGGAAATATCTACACCGCTATCTCTATAAACATGGAAATATCTACACCACCATCTGTATAAACATGGAAATATCTACACAGTCCTCAGTATAAACCTGGAAA
Organism: Pan paniscus; assembly: GCF_029289425.2. Lineage (NCBI taxonomy): Eukaryota > Metazoa > Chordata > Mammalia > Primates > Hominidae > Pan > Pan paniscus. Next base: position 124,980,757 of record NC_073255.2, read on the forward strand.
TATCTACACCACCATCTCTATAAACGTGGAAATATCTACACTGCCATCTCTATACACATGGAAATATCTACACAGCCTTCTGTATAAACTTGGAAATACCTACACCGCTATCTCTATAAACATGAAATATCTACACCGCCATCTGCATAAACATGGAACTGTCAGCAACGCCGTCTCTATAAACATGGAAATACCTACACCGCTATCTGTATAAACATGGAAATATCTACACCGCTATATGTATAATCATGGAAATATCTACACCGCTATCTCTATGAACATGGAAATAATTAAACCACCATCTCTATAAACATGGAAATATCTACACCGCTATATCTATAAACATAGAAATATCTACACTGCCATCTCCATAAACATGGAAATACCTACACCGCTATCTCTATAAACATGGAAATATCTAAACCACAATCTCTATAAACATGGAAATACCTACAGCGCTATCTCTATGAACATGGGAATATCTACACCGCAATCTCTATAAACTTGGAAATATCTACACCGCCATCTCTATAAACATGGAAATATCTACACCGCCATCTCTATAAACATGAAAATATCTACACCGCCATCTCCAAAAACATGGATCTATCTACACCGCTGTCTGTATAAACGGAAATATCTACACCACTATCTGTATAAAGATGGAAACACCTACACTGCCAACTGTATAAATATGGAAATATCTACACAGCTATCTGTATAAACATGGAAATATCTACACCGCTAACTGTTGAAACGTGGAAATATCTTCACCGCTATCTTTATAAACATAGAAATATCTGCACCGTCATTTCTATAAATATGGAAATATATACACCGCCGTCTGCATAAACATGGAAATATCTACACTTCCAACTGTATAAACATGGAAAAGTCTACACCGCTATCTGTAAAAACATGTAAATATCTACACTGCCTTTTGTAGAAAGATGGAAATATCTACACCGCAATCTGTATAAACATGGAAATTTCTATACCGCTACCTTTATAAACATGGAAATATCTACACCACGATCTGTATAAACATGAAAATATCTACAACACTATCTGTATAAACAAGGAAATATCTGCACCGCTATCCAAAAAAAGATGGAAATATCTTCACCGCTATCTGTAAACGTGGAAATACCTACACCGCTATCTGTATCAACGTGGAAATATCTAAAACGCTATCTGTATAAACTTGGAAATATCTACATCGCTATCTGTATAAACGTGGAAATATCTCCACCGCTATCTGTATAAACGTGGAAAACTCTACACCGCTATCTGTATAAACCTGGAATTATCTACACGGATATCTGTATAAACATGGAAATATCTACAACGATATCTGTGTAAACATGGAAATATCTACACAGGTATCTGTGTAAACTTGGAAATATCTACACCGATATCTTTATAAAGATGGCAATATCTACACCGCAATCTGTGCAAAGATGGAAATATCTACACCTCTATCTCAGTAAACATGGAAATATCTACATCGCTATCTGTAAAAACATAGAAATGTCTACACAGACATATGTATACACATGGAAATACCTACACCGCCATCTGTATAAACATGGAAATATCTACACCGCCATCTGAATAAACATGGAAATATCTACACCGCTATGTGTATAAATATGGAAATATATACACCACTATCTCTAATAAACATGGAAATATCTACAGCGTTATCTGTATAAACATGGAAATATCCACATTGCCATCTTTATAAACATGCAAATATCTACACAATCATCTGTAGAAACATGGAAATATCTCCACCTCTATCTGCATAAACATGGAAGTATCTACATTGCCATCTGTATAAACATGGGAATATGTACAACGCTCTCTATATAAACGTGGAAATATCTACACCGCCATCTGTATAAACGTGGAAATATCTTCACCGCTATCTGTATAAACATGGAAATACCTACACTGCTATCTGTATGAACACGGAAATATCTACACCACGATATGTATAAACAAGGAAATACCTCCACCGCTATCTCTATAAACATGGAAATATCTACACTGCTCTCTGTATAAACATGGAAATAACAACACCGCTATCTGTATAAACATGGAAATACCTACACCTCTATCTCTATAAACATGGAAATATCTACACCGCCATCTATATAAACATGCAAATATCTACACAGTCATCTGTATGAACATGGAAATATCTACACCACCGTCTCTATAAACATGGAAATATCAAGACTGCCATCAGTAGAAAGATGGAAATATCTACACCGTAATCTGTATAAACATGGAAATATCTACACCACTATAACTGTAAACATTGAAATAACTTCACCGCCATCTCTATAAACACGGAAATATCTACACCGCTATCTGTAGAAACATGGAAATATCTACATCGCTATCTCTATAAACCTGAAAACATCTATACTGACATCTGTATGAACATGGAAGTACCTACACAGTCATCTGTATAAACATGGAAATATCTACACCACTATCTCTATAAACATGGAAATACCTACACTGCCATCTGTATAAACATGGAAATATCTACACCGCTATCAGTATAATCAAGGAAATATCTACACGGCCATCTGTATAAACATGTAAATATCTACACCACAATCTGTATAAACATGGAAATATCTGCACCGCTATCTGTATAAATATGGAAATATCTACACTGCTATCTCTATAAACATGGAAATAACTACACCGCTATCTCTATAAACATGGAAATATCTAGACCGCAATCTCTATAAACATGGAAATATCTACACCGCCATCTCTATAAACATGGAAACATCAACACCGCAGTCTCTATAAACTTGTAAATATCTACACCGCCATCTCTATAAACATGGAAATATCTACACCGCCACCTCTATAAACATGAAAATATCTACACCGCCATCTCCAAAAACATGGAACTATCTACACCGCTGTCTCTATAAACATGGAAATATCTACACCACTATCTGTATAAAGATGGGAATACCTACACTGACAACTGTATAAATATGGAAATATCTACACCGCTATCTGTATAAACATGGAAATATCTACAATGCCAGCTGTATAAACATGGAAATGTCTACAACCCTATCTGTAAAACTTGTAAATATCTACACTACCTTCTGTAGAAAGATGGAAATATATACACCGCGATCTCTATAAACATGGAAATTTCTATACCGCTACCTTTATAAACATGGAAATATCTACACCGCTATATGTATAAACATGGAAATATCTACACCACTATCACTATAAACATGGAAATAACTTCACCGCTATCTCTATAAACATGGAAATATCTACAGCGCTATCTGTAGAAACATGGAAATATCTACACCGCTATCTGTATAAATATGGAAATATCTACACCGCTATGTCTGTAAACATGGAAATGTCTACACCACTATCTGTATAAACATGGAAATATCTACACTGCTATGTGTATAAACATGGAAATATCTACACCGCTGTCTCTAAAAACATGGTAGTATCTACACCGCTATCTGTATAAATATGGAAATATCTACACCGCTATGTCTGTAAACATGGAAATGTCTACACCACTATCTGTATAAACATGGAAATATCTACACTGTTATGTGTATAAACATGCAAATATCTACACCGTTGTCTACATAAACTTGGAAAGCTCTACACGGCTATCTCTATAAGTGTGGAAATACCTACACCGCTTTCCCTATAAACATGGAAATATCTACACCGCTATCTCTATAAACGTGGAAAAATCTACACCGGAGTCTCTTTAAACATGGAAATATCTACACCGCTATATGTATAAACTTGGAAATATCTACACCACTATCTCTATAAACATGGGAATATCTACACCGCTATCTGTATAAACGTGGAAATATCTACACTGCTATCTCTGTAAACGTGGAAATATCTACTCCAATTTCTGTATAAACATAGAAATATCTACACCGCTATCTGTGTAAATGTGTAAACATTTAAACCGTTATCTGTGCAAACATGGAAATATTTACACTGGTATCTCTATGAATATGGAAATATTTACAACGCTATCTGTATAAACATGGAAGTATCTCCACTGCTATCTGTATAAATATGGAAATATCTACACCGCTATCTGTATAAACATGGAAATACCAACACCGCTATCTGTATAAACATGGAAGTATCTCCACTGCTATCTGTATAAACATGCAAATAGCTACACCACTATCTGTATAAACATGGAAATAACTACACCGCTATCTGTATAAACATGGAAATATCTACACCGCTATCTGTATAAACATGGAAATATCTACATCGCTATCAGTATAAACCTGGAAATATCTCCACCGCTATCTCTATAAACATGGAAATATCTACACCGCTATCTTTATAAACATGGGAATATCTACACCTCTATCTGTATAAACATGGAATTATCTACAACACTATCTGTGAAAACATGGATATATCTACACAGCTATCTGTGTAAACATGGAAATCTGTACACCGCCATCCGTGTAAAGATGGAAATATCTACACCGCACTCTGTGCAATTATGGAAATATCTACACCGCTATCTGTATAAACATGGAAATATCTACACTGCTATCTGTATAAACTTGTAAATATCTAAAGCGCTATCTGCATAAATATGGAAATATCTACACCGTTATCTCTATAAACTTGGAAATGTCTACACCGTTATCTGCATAAACTTGGAAATATCTACTTGGCTATCTCTATAAACATGGAATTATCTACACCGCCATCTGTATAAACACGGAAATATCTTCACAGTCATCTGTATAAACACGGAAATATCTACACGACTATCTGTATAAACATGGAAATATCTACACTGCCATCAGGATAATCATGGAAATATCTACACAGCCGTCTCTATAAACATGGAAATATCTACACCTCCATCTGTATAAACATGGAAATATCTACACCGCTGTCTGTGAAAAGATGGAAATATCTACACCGCAATCTGTGCAAAGATGGAAATATCTACATGACTATCTTTGTAAACCTGGAAATATCTACACCGCAATCTGTGCAAAGATGGAAATAGCTACACGGCTCTCTGTGTAAACATGGAAATATCTACACCGCTGTCTGTATAAACATGGAAATATCTAAACCGCTATCTGTATAAACATGGAAATATCTACGCCGCCATCTGTATAAACAGGGAAATATCTACACCTATATCTGAATAAACATGGAAATATCTACACCGCTATCTGTATAAATATGGAAATATCTACACCGCTATCTCTATAAACATGGAAATATCTCCACCGCTATCTGTATAAAAATGGAAATATCTGTACCGCTATCAGTAAAACCTGGAAATATATACACCGCAGTCTGTATAAACATGGATATATATCCACCGCTATCTGTATAAACATGGAAATATCTCCACCACTATCTCTATAAACATGGAAATGTCTACACCCCTATCTGTGTAAACATGGAAATATCTTCATGGCTATCTCTATAAACATGGAAATATCTACACAGACATCTGTATAAACATGGAAATACCTACACGGTCATCAGAATAAACATGGAAATATCTACACAGTCACCTGTATAAACATGGAAATATCTAAACAGCCATCTGTATAAACATGGAAATATCCACAAAGCCATCTCTATAAACATGGAAATATCTACACTGCTATCTGTATAAACATGGAAATAGCCACACCACTGTCTGTGTAAACATGGAAATACCTTCACCATTATCTGTATAAACAAGGAAATATCTACAGAGCTATCTGTATAAATATTGAAATATCTCCAACGATATCTGTATAAACATGGAAATACCTACACCGATATCTGTATAAACATGGAAATATCTACACCGCTATCTACATGAACATGGAAATATCTTCACCGCTTTCTGAATAAACATGGAAATATCCATACCGCTATCTCTATAAACATGGAAATATCCACACCGCTATCTTTATAAACATGGAAATATTTACACCACTATCTGTATAAACTTGGAAATATTTACACAGCTATCTGTATAAACGTGGATATATCTACACCGCTATCTCTATAAACATGGAAATATCTACACCACTGTCTGTATAAACCTGAAAATATCTACACCGCTATCTCTATAAACATAGAAATATCTACACCGCTGTCTGTATAAACATGGAAATAACTACAGCGATATCTGTATAAACATGCAAATATCTACACCGCTGTCTCTATAAACATGGAAATATCTACACTGCTATGTGTATAAACATGGAAATATCTACACCGCTGTCTCTAAAAATAAGGAAATATCTACACCGCTGTATCTATAAACATGCAAATATCTACACCGTTGTCTACATAAACTTGGAAATCTCTACACGGCTATCTCTATAAATGTGGAAATATCTACACCGCTGTCTCTATAAACATGGAAATATCTACACCGCTATCTCTATAAACGTGGAAATATCTACACCGGTGTCACTGTAAACATGGAAATATCTACACCACTATATGTGTAAACTTGGAAATATCTACACCGCTATCTCTATAAACGTGGGAATATCTACACCGCTACCTGTATAAACGTGGAAATATCTACACTGCTATCTCTGTAAACGTGGAAATATCTACCCCAATTTCTGTATAAACATGGAAATATCTACACCGCTATCTCTGTAAATGTGTAAACATTTAAACCGTTATCTGTGTAAACATGAATATATTTACACTGCTATCTCTATGAACATGGAAATATTTACAACGCTATCTGTATAAACATGGAAGTATCTCCACTGCTATCTCTATAAACATGGAAATATCTACACCGCTATCTGTATAAACATGGAAATACCAACACCGCTATCTGTATAAACATGGAACTATCTCCACTGCTATCTGTATAAACATGGAAATAGCTACACCGCTATCTGTATAAACATGGAAATATCTACACCGCTAACTGTATAAACATGGAAATATCTACACCGCTATCTGTATAAACATGGAAATATCTACATCACTATCTGTATAAACCGGGAAATATCTCCACCGCTATCTCTATAAACATGGAAATATCTACACCGGTATCTTTATAAACGTGGGAATATCAACACTTAAATCTGTATGAACATGGAATTATCTACAACTCTATCTGTGTAAACAAGGAAATATCTACACAGCTATCTGTGTAAACATGGAAATCTGTACACCACCATCCGTGTAAAGATGGAAATATCTACCCCGCACTCTGTGCAAATATGGAAATATCTACAACGCTATCTGTAAAAACATGGAAATATCTACACCGCTATCTGTATAAACATGGAAATATCTACAGCGCTATCTGCATAAATATGGAAATATCTACACCGCTAACTCTATAAACTTGGAAATGTCTACACCGTTATCTGCATAAACTTGGAAATATCTACTTGGCTATCACTATAAACATGGAATTATCTACACCGCCATCAGTATAAACACGGAAATAACTTCACAGTCATCTGTTTAAACACGGAAATATCAACACCACTATCTGTATAAACATGGAAATATCTACACTGCCATCAGGATAATCATGGAAATATCTACACAGCCGTCTCTATAAACATGGAAATATCTACACCTCCATCTGTATAAACATGGAAATATCCACACCGCTATCAGTGAAAAGATGGAAATATCTACACCGCAATCTGTGCAAAGATGGAAATATCTACACGACTATCTGTGTAAACCTGGAAATATCTACACCGCGATCTGTGCAAAGATGGAAATAGCTACACCGCTCTCTGTGTAAACAAGGAAATATCTACACCTCTATCTGTGTAAACATGGAAATATCTACACCGCTATCTGTATAAACATGGAAATATCTACGCCACCATCTGTATAAACTGGGAAATATCTACACCTACATCTGAATAAACATGGAAATATCTACACCGCTATCTGTATAAATATGGAAATATCTACACTGCTATCTCTATAAACATGGAAATATCACCACCGCTATCTGTATAAAAATGGAAATGTCTGTACCGCTATCTGTAAAACCTGGAAATACATACACCGCAGTCTGTATAAATATGGATATATCTCCACCGCTATCTGTATAAAAATGGAAATATCTCCACCACTATCTCTATAAACATGGAAATGTCTACACCCCTATCTATGTAAACATGGAAATACCTTCATGGCTATCTCTATAAACATGGAAATATCTACACAGACATCAGTATAAACATGGAAATATCTACACAGTCATCTGTATGAACATGGAAATATCTACACAGTCATCTGTATAAATATGGAAATATCTACACAGACATCTGTATAAACATGGAAATATATACACGTCCATCTCTATAAACATGGAAATATCTACACTGTTATCTGTATAAACATGGAAATAGCCACACCACTCTCTGTATAAACATGGAAATAACTTCACCGTTATCTGTATAAACAAGGAAATATCTACAGAGCTTTCTGTATAAACATTGAAATATCTCCAACGATATCTGTATAAACATGGAAATATCTACACCGATATCTGTTTAAACATGGAAATATCTACACCGCTATCTACATGAACATGGAAATATCTACACTGCTTTCTGTATAAACATGAAAATATCCCCACCGCTATCTCTATAAACATGGAAATATCTGCACCGCTATCTCTATAAACATGGAAGTATTTACACCACTATCTGTATAAACATGGAAATATTTACACCGCTATCTGTATAAACGTGGATATATCTACACCGATATCTCTATAAACACGGAAATATCTACACAACTGTCTGTATAAACCTGAAAATATCTACACCGCTATCTGTATAAACATGGAATTATCTACAACACAATCTGTGTAAACATTGAAATATCTACACAGCTATCTGTGTAAACATGGAAATCTGTACACCACCATCCGTGTAAAGATGGAAATATCTACACCGCCATCTGTGCAATTATGGAATTATCTACACCGCTATCTGTATAAACATGGAAATATCTACACCGCTATCTGTATAAACATGGAAATATCTACAGCGCTATCTGCATAAATATGGAAATATCTACAACACTATCTCTATAAACTTGGAAATGTCTACATCGTTATCTGCATAAACTTGGAAATATCTTCTTGGCTATCTCTATTAACATGGAATTATCTACACCGCCATCTGTATAAACACGGAAATACCTTCACAGTCATCTGTATAAACACGGAAATATCTACACCACTATCTGTATAAACATGGAAATATCTACACTGCCATCAGCATAATAATGGAAATATCCACACAGCCATCTCTATAAACATGGAAATATCTACACCTCCATCTGTATAAACATGGAAATATCTACACCGCTATCTGTGAAAAGTTGGAAATATCTACATGGCAATCTGTGCAAAGATGGAAATATCTACACGACTATCTGTGTAAACCTGGAAATATCTACACCGCAATCTGTGCAAAGATGGAAATAGCTACACCGATCTCTGTGTAAACATGGAAATATCTACACCTACATCTGAATAAACATTCAAATATCTACACCGCTATCTGTATAAACATGGAAATATCTACGCCGCCATCTGTATAAACAGGGAAATATCTACACCTACATCCTAATAAACATGGAAATATCTACACCGCTATCTGTATAAATATGGAAATATCTACACCGCTACCTTTATAAACATGGAAATATCTCCACCGCTATCTGTATAAAAATGGAAATATCTGTACCGCTATCTGTAAAACCTGGAAATATATACACCGCAGTCTGTATAAACATGGATATATCTCCACCGCTATGTGTATGAACATGGAAATATCTCCAACACTATCTCTATAAAAATGGAAATGTCTACAAACCTATCTGTGTAAACATGGACATATCTTCATGGCTATCTCTAGAAACATGGAAATATCTACACAGACCTCTGTATAAACATGGAAATATCTACACAGCCATCGCTATAAACATGGAAATATCTACACTGCTATCTGCATAAACATGGAAATAACCACACCACTGTCTGTGTAAACATGGAAATACCTTCACCGTTATCTGTATAAACAAGGAAATATCTACAGAGCTATCTGTATAAACACTGAAATATCTCCAACGATATCTGTATAAACATGGAAATATCTACACCGATATCTGTTTAAACATGGAAATATCTACACCGCTATCTACATAAACATGGAAATAACTACACCGCTTTTTGTATAAACATGGAAATATCCCCACCGCTATCTCTATAAACATGGAAATATCTACACCGCTATCTGTATAAACATGGAAATATTTACACCACTATCTGAATAAACATGGAAATATTTACACCGCTATTTGTATAAACGTGGATATATCTACACCGCTATCTCTATAAACATGGAAATATCTACACCACTGTCTGTATAAACCTGAAAATATCTACACCGCTATCTCTATAAACGTAGAAATATCTACACCGCTGTGTGTATAAACATGGAAATATCTACAATGCTATGTGTATAAACATGGAAATATCTACACCTCCATCTGTATAAACATGGAAATATCTACACCGCTATCTGTGAAAAGATGGAAATATCAACGCCGCAATCTGTGCAAAGACGGAAATATCTAAACGAAGATCTGTGTAAACCTGGAAATATCTACACCGAAATCTGTGCAAAGATGGAGATATCTAAACTGCTGTCTGTGTAAACATGGAAATATCTACACCGCTATCTGTATAAAGATGGAAATATCTACACCGCTATCTGTATAAACATGGAAATATCTATGCCGCCATCTGTATAAACAGGGAAATATCTACACCTACATCTGAATAAACATGGAAATATCTACACAGCTATCTGTATAAATATGGAAATATCTGCACCGCTATCTCTATAAACATGGAAATACCTCCACCGCTATCTGTATAAAAATGGAAATATCTGTACCGCTATCTGTAAAACCTGGAAATATGTACACCGCAGTCTGTATAAACATGGATATATCTCCACCGCTATCTGTATAAACATGGAAATATCTCCACCACTATCTCTATAAACATGGAAATGTCTACACCCCAATCTGTGTAAACATGGATATATCTTCATGGCTATCTCTATAAACATGGAAATATCTACACAGACATCTGTAGAAACATGGAAATACCTACACAGTCATCTGTATATACATGGAAATATCTACACAGTCATCTGTATAAACATGGAAATATCTACAATGCCATCTGTAGAAAGATGGAAACATCTACACCGCAATCTGTGTAAACATGGAACTATCAACACCGCTATCTGTAAACACATGGAAATATCTATTCCGCTACCTGTATAAACATGGAAATATCAACACCACGATCTGTATAAACATGGAAATATCTACACCGCGATCTGTATAAACATGGAAATATCTACACCGCGATCTGTATAAACATGGAAATATCTTCACCGCTATCTGTATAAACATGGAAATATCTACACAGCTATCTCTATAAACATGAAAATATCTACACAGCCATCGCTATTAACATGGAAATATCTACTCTGCTATCTGTATAAACATAGAAATAGCCACACCACTGTCTGTGTAAACATGGAAATACCTTCACCGTTATCTGTATAAACAAGGAAATATCTACAGGGCTATCTGTATAAACATTGAAATATCTCCAACGGTATCTGTATAAACATGGAAATATCTACACCGATATCTGTTTAAACATGGAAATATCTACACCGCAATCTACATAAACATGGAAAAAACTACACCGCTTTTTGTATAAACATGGAAATATCCCCACCGCTATCTCTGTAAACATGGAAATATCTACACCGCTATCTGTATATACATGGATATATCAACATCACTATACTATCTGTATAAACATGGAAATATCTCCACTGCTATCTCTACAAACATGGAAATATCTACACCGCTATCTTTATAAACATGGGAATATCTACATCTCTATCTGTATAAACATGGAATTATCTACAACACTATCTGTGTAAACATGGAGATATCTACACAGCTATCTGTGTAAACATGGAAATCTGTACACCAACATCCATGTAAAGATGGAAATGTCTACACCGCAATCTGTGCAATTATGGAAATATCTACACCGCTATCTGTATAAACATGGAAATATCTACACCGCTATCTGTATAAACATGGAAATATCTACAGCGGTATCTGCATAAATATGGAAATATCTACACCGCTATCTCTATAAACTTGGAAATGTCTACACCATTATCTGCATAAACTTGGAAAGGTCTACTTGGCTATCTCTATAAACATGGAATTATCTACATGGCCATCTGTATAAACACGGAAATACCTTCACAGTCATCTGAATAAACACGGAAATATCAACACCACTATCTGTATAAACATGGAAATATCTACATTGCCATCAGGATAATCATGGAAATATAAACACAGCCGTCTCCATAAACATGGAAATATCTACACCTCCATCAGTATAAACACACCGCTATCTGTGAAAAGATGGAAATATCTACACCGCAATCTGCGCAAAGACGGAAATATCTACATGAAGATCTGTGTAAACCTGGAAATATCTACACCGCAATCTGTGCAAAGATGGAGATAACTACACTGCTGTCTGTGTAAATATGGAAATATCTACACCGCTATCTGTATAAACATGGAAATATCTATGCCGCCATCTGTATAAACAGGGGAATATCTACACCTACATCTGAATAAACATGGAAATATCTACACCGCTATCTGTATAAACATGGAAATATCTACACCGCTATCTCTATAAACATGGAAATACCTCCACCGCTATCTGTATAAAAATGGAAATATCTGTACCGCTATGTGTAAAACCTGGAAATATGTACACCGCAGTCTGTATAAACATGGATATATCTCCACCGCTATCTGTATAAACATGGAAATATCTCCACCACTATCTCTATAAACATGGAAATGTCTACACCCCTATCTGTGTAAACATGGAAATATCTTCATGGCTATCTCTATAAACATGGAAATATCTACACAGACATCGGTATAAACATGGAAATACCTACACACTCATCTCTATAAACATGGAAATATCTACACAGACATCTGTATAAACATGGAAATATCTACACAGACATCTGTATAAACATGGAAATATCTACACTGCTATCTGTATAAACATGGAAATAGCCACACCACTGTCTGTATAAATCTTCACCGTTATCTGTATAAACAAGGAAATATCTACAGAGCTATCCGTATAAACATTGAAATATCTCCAATGGTATCTGTATAAACATGGAAATATCTACACCGATATCTGTTTAAACATGGAAATATCTACACCGCTATCTACATAAACATGGAAATAAATACACTGTTTTTGGTATAAACATGGAAATATCCCCACCGCTCTCTCTGTAAACATGGAAATATCTACACCGCTATCTGTATAAACATGGAAATATTTACATCACTATCTGTATAAACATGGAAATATTTACACCGCTATCTGTATAAACGTGGATATATCTACACGGCTATATCTATAAACATGGAAATATCAACACCACTGTCTGTATAAATCTGAAAATATCTACACCGCTATCTCTATAAACATAGAAATATCTACACCTCTGTCTGTATAAACATGGAAATAACTACAGCGATATCTGTATAAACATGCAAATATCTACACCGCTGTCTCTATAAACATGGAAATATCTACACTGCTATGTGTGTAAACATGGAAATATCTACACCAGTGTCTCTAAAAACATGGAAATATCTACACCGCTGTATCTATAAACATGCAAATATCTACACCGTTGTCTCCATAAACTTGGAAATCTCTATACGGCTATCTCTATAAATGTGGAAATATCTACACCGCTGTCTCTATAAACATGGAAATATCTACACCGCTACCTCTATAAACGTGGAATTATCTACACCGGTGTCTCTGAAAACATGGAAATATTTACACCGCTATATGTATAAACTTGGAAATATCTACACCGCTATCTCTATAAATGTGGAAATATATACACCGCTATGAGTATAAACGTAGAAATATCTACACCGCCGTCTGTATAAACATGGAAATATCTACACCGCTATCTCTATAAACGTGGAAATATTTACACCGCTATCTTTATAAACACGGGAATATCTACACCGCTAACTGTATAAACGTGGAAATATCTACACTGCTATCTCTGTAAACGTGGAAATATCTACTCCAATTTCTGTATAAACATGGAAATACCTACACCGCTATCTCTGTAAATGTGTAAACATTTAAACCGTTATCTGTGTAAACATGGAAATATTTACACTGCTATCTCTATGAACATGGAAATATTTACAACGCTATCTGTATAAACACGGAAGTATCTCCACTGCTATCTGTATAAAATGGAAATATCTACACCGCTATCTGTATAAACATGGAAATACCAACACCGCTATCTGTATAAACATGGAAGTATCTCCACAGCTATCTGTATAAACATGGAAATATCTACACCGCTATCTGTATAAACGTGGAAATATCTACACCGATATCTGTATAAACATGGAAATATCTACACCGCTATCTGTATAAACATGGAAATATCTACATCACTATTTGCATAAACATGGAAATATCGCCACCGCTATCTCTATAAACATGCAAATATCTACACCGCTATCTTTATAAACATGGGAATATCTACACCTCTATCTGTATAAACATGGAATTATCTACGACACTATCTGAGTAAACATGCAAATATCTACACAGCTATCTGTGTAAACATGGAAATCTGTACACCACCATCCGTGTAAAGTTGGAAATATCTACACTGCAGTCTGTGCAATTATGGAAATAACTACATCGCTATCTGTATAAACATGGAAATATCTACAGCGCTATCTGCATAAATATGGAAATATCTACACCGCTATCTCTATAAACTTGGAAATGTCTACACGGTTATCTGCATAAACTTGGAAATATCTACTTGGCTATCTCTATAAACATGGAATTATCTACACCGCCATCTGTATAAACACGGAAATACCTTCACAGTCATCTGTATAAACACGGAAATATCTACACCACAATCTGTATAAACATGGAAATATCTACACTGCCATAAGGATAATCATGGAAATATCTACACAGCCGTCTCTATAAACATGGAAATATCTACACCTCCCTCTACATAAACATGGAAATATCTACACCGCTATCTGTGAAAAGATGGAAATACCTACACCGCAATCTGTGCAATTATGGTAATATCTACACCGCTATCTGTATAAACATGGAAATATCTACAGCGCTATCTGTATAAACATTGAAATATCTACAGCACTATCTGCATAAATACGGAAATATCTACACAGTCATCTGTAGAAACATGGAAATATCTACACAGCCATCTGAATAAACATGGAAATATCTACACAGCCATCTCTATAAACATGGAAATATCTACACTGCTATCTGTATAAACATGGAAATAGCCACACCACTGTGTGTGTAAACATGGAAATACCTTCACCGTTATCTGTATAAAAAAGAAAATATCTACAGAGCTATCTATATAAACATTGAAATATCTCCAACGATATCTGTATAAACATGGAAATATCTACCCCGATATCTGTTTAAACACGGAAATATCTACACCGCTATCTACATGAACATGGAAATATCTACACCGCTTTCTGTATAAACATGGAAATATCCCCACCGCTATCTCTATAACCATGGAAATAACTACACCGCTGTCTGTATAAACATGGAAATATTCACACCACTCTCTCTATAAACATGGAAATATTTACACCGCTATCTGAATAAACGTGAATATATCTACACCGCTATCTCTATAAACATGGAAATATCTACACCACTGTCTGTATAAACCTGAAAATATCTACACCGCTATCTCTATAAAATTAGAAATATCTACACCGCTGTCTGTATAAACATGGATATATCTACACTGCTATGTGTATAAACATGGAAATCTCTACACCGCTGTCTCTAAAAACATGGAAATATCTACACTGCTATGTGTATAAACATGCAAATATCTACACCGCTGTCTCTATAAACATGGAAATATCTACACTGCTATGTGAATAAACATGGAAATATCTACACCGCTGTCTCTAAAAACATGGAAATATCTACACCGCTGTATCCATTTATACACCTCCATCTCTATAAACATGGAAAAATCTACACCACCATCTATATAAACAAGGAAATATCTACACCGCTATCTGTATAAATATGGAAATACCTACAACGCTATCTCTATAAACATGGAAATATCTACACTGCCATCAGTATAAACACGGAAATATCAACATGGCTATCTCTATAAACATGGAAATATCTACACCGCCATCTGTACAAACATGGAAATATCTACATCGCTATGTCTATAAACATGGAAATATCTGCACTGCCATCTGTAAAAACATGGAAATACGTATACAGTCATCTGTATAATCATGGAAATATCTACAATGCCATCTGTATACACATGGAAATATCTACACAGCCATCTGTATAAAGATGGAAACATCTACACTGCCATCTGTGTGAATAAGGAAATATCTACATTGCCATCTGTATAAAGATATAAATATATGCATCGCGAGCTGTATAAACATGGAAATATCTACATCGCTATCTGTATAAACATGGAAATAACAACACCGCTATCGGTATAAACATGGAAATATCTACAACGCCGTCTATATAAACATGGAAATATCTACACCGCTATGTCTATAAACATGGAAATACCTACACCGCTATCTCTATAAACATGGAAATATCTACACCGCTATCTGTATAAACATGGAAATATCTACACCACCATCTATATAAACATGGAAATATCTACACCGCCATCTGTATAAACATCAAAATACCTATACAGTCATCTGTGTAAACATGGAAATATCTACACCACCATCTGTATAAACATGGAAATATCTTCAATGCCATCTGTATACACATGGAAATACCTACACCTCAATCTGTGTAGAGATGGGAACATCAACACTGCCATCTGTACAAACATGGAAATATCTACACTGCTATCTCTATAAGCATGGAATTATCTACACTGCGGACTGTAAACATAGAAATATCTACACCGGTATCTGTATAAACATGGAAATATCTACACCATGATCTGTATAAACATGGAAATATATACACCGCTATCTGTATAAACATGGAAATATCTGCACCGCTATCTTTATAAACATGGAAATATCTACAAAGACATCTGTATAAACATCGAAATACCTACACAGTCATGTGTAGGAACATTTAAATATCTACACTGCCATCTGTATAAACATAGAAATATCTACAAAGCCCTCTGTATAAATATGGAAATATCTGCATAGGCATCTGTGTAAACATGGAAATATCTGCACCGCTATCTGTATAAAAATGGAAATAACTACACCGCTGTCTCTATAAACATGGAAATATGTACACCGCTATGTGTATAAACATGGAAATATCTCCACTGCTCTCTGTATAAAAATGGAAATATCTCCACCGTTATCTGTATAAACATGGAAATATCTACAGCGCCATCTCTATAAACACTGAAATATCTACACTGCCATCTGTAAAAATATGGAAATATCTACACCGCCAACTGTATAAACATGGAAATATCTACATCACCATCTGTATAAACATGGAAATACCAACAATACCATCTGTATACACATGGAAATATCTACACCGCTATCTCTATAAATATGGAAATATCTACACCGCCATCTCTATAAACATGAAAATATCTACACTGCCATCTCTATAAAGATGGAATTATCTACTCCGCCATGTGTATAAACACGGAAATATCTTCACCACAATCTGTGTAAACATGGAAATACCTACACCGCTATCTGTATAAACATGGAAATATCTAAACCGCCATCTGCATGCCCTTGGAAATATCTACGCCCCCATCTGTATAAACATGGAAATATCTACACGGCCATCTGTGTATACATGGAAATAACAACACCGCCATCTGTACAAACATGGAAATATCTACATCGCTATCTCTATAAACATGGAAATATCTGCACTGCCATCAGTAAAAACATGGAAATACGTATACAGTCATCTGTATAAACATGGAAATATCTGTAATGCCATCTGTATACACATGGAAATATCCACACAGCCATCTGTAGAAACATGTAAATATCTACACTGCTATCTCTATAAACACTGAAATATCTACACCGCCATCTCAATAAACCTGGAAATATCTACACTGCCATCTCCATAAACATGGAACTAACTACTCCGCCATCTGTATAAACATGGAAACATCTACACCGCCATCTGTGTGAATAAGGAAATATCTACAATGCCATCTGTATAAAGATATAAATATCTGCATCGCGAGCTGTATAAACATGGAAATATCCACATCGCTATCTATATAAACATGGAAATACCAACACCGCTATCGGTATAAACATGGAAATATCTACAACGCCATCTATATAAACATGGAAATATCTACACAGCTATGTGTATAAACATGGAAATACCTACACCGCTATCTCTATAAACATGAAATATCTACACCGCTATCTGTATAAACATGGAAATATCTACACCACCATCTATATAAACATGGAAATATCTACACCGCCATCTGTATAAACATGGAAATATCTACAATGTCATCTGTAGAAAGATGGAAATATCTACACCACAATCTGTGTAAACATGGAAATATCTACACCGATATCTGTAAAAACATGGAAATATCTTCACCGCTATCTGTACAAACATGGAAATATTTACACCGCGATCTGTATAAACATGGAAATATCTACACCGCGATCTGTATAAACATGGAAATATCTACACCGCAGTCTGTATAAACAAGGAAATATCTACAGAGCTATCACCATAAACGTGGAAATATCTACACCGCCATCTGTATAAACATGGAAATACCTACAAAGTAATCTGTATAAACATGGAAATATCTACACAGCCATCTGTATAAACATGGAAATATCTACACAGCCATCTGTATATACGTGGAAATACCTACACCGCTATCTGTATAAACATGGAAATAACTACACCGCTATTTGTATAAACAAGTAAATATCTACACCGTGATCTGTATAAACATGGAAATATCTACACCGCCATCACTACAAACATGGAAATATCTACACCCCTATCTGTATAAACATGGAAATATCCACACGGCTATCCCTGTTAACATAGAAAAATCAACACCGTTATCTCTATGAACATGGAAATATCTACACTGCCAACTCTGTAAACATGGAAATATCTACACCACGATCAGTATAAACCTGGAAATATCTACACCGCTATCTGTATAAACATGGAAATATCTCCACTGCTATCTCTATAAACATCGAAATATCTACACCGCCATCTGTATAAACATGGAAATACTTACAAAGTTATCTGTATAAACATGGAAATATCTACACCGCCATCTGTGTAAACATGGAAATATCTACACAGCCATGTGTATATACATGGAAATATCTACACCACTATCTATATAAACATGGAAATAACTTCACTGCTATCTGTATAAACATGGAAATATATACACCACCATCTACATATCCATGGACATGTCTGCGCCGCCATCAGTATAAACATGGAAATATCTACACGGTCATCTGTGTATAGATGGAAATATCAACACCGCCATCTGTACAAACATGGAAATATCTGCACCGCTATCTGTATAACCATGGAAATATCTACACCGCAGTCTGTATAAACATGGAAATATCTACACCGCTATCTCTATAAACATGGAAATATCTACACCGTGATCTGTATAAACATGGAAATATTTACACCGCTATCTGTATAAACATGGAAATTTCTACACCGTTATCTGTATAAATATGGAAATACCTTCACCGCTATCTGTATAAACATGGAAATATCTACACCACCATCTATATAAGCATGGAAATATCTACACCGCCAACTGTATAAACATGGAAATATCTACAATGCCATCTGTAGAAAGATGGAAATATCTACACCGCAATCTGAGTAAACATGGAAATATCTACACCGGTATCTGTAAAAACATGGAAATATCTACACCGCTATCTGTATAAACATGGAAATATCTACACCGTGATCTGTATAAACATGGAAATATCTACACCGCAATCTGTATAAACATGTAAACATCTACACCGCAATCTGTATAAACATGTAATATCTACAAAGCTATCTCCATAAACATGGAAATATCTACACCGCCATCTGTATAAACATGGAAATACCTACAAAGTAATCTGTATAAACATGGAAATATCTACACAGCCATCTGTATAAACATGGAAATATCTACACAGCCATCTGTATATACGTGGAAATATCTACACCGCTATCTGTATAAACATGGTAATATCTACACCACCATCTATATAAACATGGAAATATCTACACCGCCATCTATATAAACATGGAAATATCTACAATGCCATCTGTAGAAAGATGGAAATATCTACCACGCAATCTGTGTAAACATGGAAATATCTACACCGATATCTGTAAAAACATGGAAATATCTACACAGCTATCTCTATAAACATGGAAATATCTGCACCGCTATCTGTATAAACATGGAAATATCTACACCGCGATCTGTATAAACATGGAAATATCTACACCGCTATCTGCATAAACATGGAAATATCTACAAAGCTATCTCTATAAACATGGAAATATCTACACCGCCATCTGTATAAACATGGAAATATTTACACAGCCATCAATATAAACATGGAAATATCTACACAGCCATCTGTATACACATGGAAATATCTACACCGCTATCTGAATAAACATGGAAATAACTACACCGCTATTTGTATAAACAAGCAAATAACTACACCGTGATCTGTATAAACATGGAAATATCTACACCGCCATCTCTATAAACATGGAAATATCTACACCCCTATCTGTATAAACATGGAAATATCCACACCGCTATCCCTATAAACATGGAAAAATCAACACCGCTATCTCTATGAACATGGAAGTATCTACACTGCCATCTCTATAAACTTGGAAATATCTACACCACGATCAGTATAAACATGGAAACATCTACACCGCTATCTGTATAAACATGGAAATATCTCCACTGCTATCTATATAAACATTGAAATAACTACACCGCCATCTGTATAAACATGGAAATACTTACAAAGTTATCTGTATAAACATAGAAATATCTACACCGCCATCTGTATAAACATGGAAATATCTACACAGCAATGTGTATATACATGGAAATATCTACACCACTATCTATATAAACATGGAAATAACTACACCGCTATCTGTATAAACATGGCAATATCTACACCACCATCTACATATCCATGGAAATATCTGCGCCGCCATCTGTATAAACATGGAAATATCTACACGGTCATCTGTGTATAGATGGAAATATCAACACCGCCATCTGTACAAACATGGAAATATCTCCACCGCTATATGTATAACTATGGAAATATCTCCACCGTGGTCTGTATAAACATGGAAATATCTACGCCGCTATCTGCATAAACATGGAAATATCTACACCGCTATCTCTATAAACATGGAAATATCTACACCGTGATCTGTATAAACATGGAAATATTTACACCGCTATCTGTATAAACATGGAAATTTCTACACCGTTATCTGTATAAATATGGAAATATCTACACCGCTATCTGTATAAACATGGAAATATCTACACCGCTATCTGTATAAACATGGAAATATCTACACAGCGATCTGTATAAACATGGAAATATCTACACCGTGATCTGTATAAACATGGAAATATCTTCACCACAATCTGTATAAACATGGAAATATCTACAACGCTACCTGTATAAACATGGTAATATCTACACCACCATCTATATAAACATGGAAATATCTACACCGCCATCTGTATAAACATGGAAATATCTACAATGCCATCTGTAGAAAGATGGAAATATCTACACCGCAATCTGTGTAAACATGGAAATATCTACACCGCTATCTGTAAAAACATGGAAATATCTACACCGCTATCTGTATAAACAGGGAAATATCTTCACCGCGATCTGTATAAACATGGAAATATCTACACAGCGATCTGTATAAACATGGAAACATCTAAACCGCTATCTGTATAAACATGGAAATATCTACACAGCTATCTCTATAAACATGGAAATATCTACACCGCCATCTGTATAAACGTGGAAATAGCTACAAAGTCATATGTATAAACATGGAAATATCTACACCGCCATCTGTATAAACATGGACATATCTACACAGCCATGTGTATATACATGGAAATATCTACACCACTATCTATATAAACATGGAAATAATTAAACAGCTATCTCTATAAACATGGAAATATCTACACCAACATCTACATATCCATGGAAATACCTGCGCCGCCATCTGTATAAACATGGAAATATCTACACGGTCATCTGTGTATAGATGGAAATATCTACACCGCCATCTGTACAAACATGGAAATATCTGCACCACTACCTGTATAACCATGGAAATATCTACACCGCGGTCTGTATAAACATGGAAATATCTACACCGCTATCTGTATAAACATGGAAATATCTACACCGCTATCTCTATAAACATGGAAATATCTACACCGTGATCTGTATAAACATGGAAATATTTACGCCGATATCTGTATAAACATGGAAATTTCTACACCGTTATCTGTATAAATATGGAAATATCTACACCGCTATCTGTATAAACATGGAAATATCTACACCGCTATCTTTATAAACATGGAAATATCTACACCGCGATCTGTATAAACATGGAAATATCCACACCGCGATCTGTATAAACATGGAAATATCTTCACCACAATCTGTATAAACATGGAAATATCTACACCGCTACCTGTATAAATATGGTAATATCTACACCACCATCTATATAAACATGGAAATATCTACACCGCCATCTGTATAAACATGGAAATATCTACAATGCCATCTGTAGAAAGATGGAAATATCTACACCGCAATCAGTGTAAACATGGAAATATCTACACCGCTATCTGTAAAGACATGGAAATATCTACACCGCTATCTGTATAAACCTGGAAATACCTTCACCGCTATCTGTATAAACATGGAAATATCTACACAGCTATCTCTATAAACATGGAAATAACTACACCGCCATCTGTATAAACGTGGAAATACCTACAAAGTCATATGTATAAACATGGAAATATCTACACAGCCATCTGTATAAACAAGGAAATATCTACACAGCCATCTGTGTATACATGGAAATATTTGCACCGCTATCTATATAAACATGGAAATAACTACACCGTTATTTGTATAAACAAGGAAATATCTACACCGTGATCTGTATAAACATGGAAATATCCACACCCCTATCTGTATAAACATGGAAATATCCACACCGCTATCTCTATAAACATGGAAAAATCAACACCGCTATCTCTACGAACATGGAAATATCTACACCGCCATCTCTATAAACATGGAAATATCTACACCACGATCAGTATAAACATGGAAATATCTCCACTGCTATCTCTATAAACATGGAAATATCTTCACCAGCATCTGTATAAACATGGAAATACTTACAAAGTTATCTGTATAAACATGGAAATTACACCGCCATCTGTAAAAACATGGAAATGTCTACACAGCCATGTGTATATACATGGAAATATCTACACCGCTATCTATATAAACATGGAAATAACTACACCGCCATCTGTATAAACAAGCAAATATCTACACCGTGATCTGTATAAATATGGAAATATCTACACCGCTATCTCTATAAACATGGAACTATCTATACCGTGATCTGTATAAACATGGAAATATCTACAATGCCATCTGTAGAAAGATGGAAATATATACCCCGCAATCTGTGTAAACATGGAAATATCTACACCGATATCTGTAAAAACATGGAAATATCTACACCGCTATCTGTATAAACATGGAAATATCTACACCGCGATCTGTATAAACATGAAAATATCTACACCTCTATCTGTATAAACATGGAAATATCTACACCGCGATCTGTATAAACATGGAAATACCTACACCGCCATCGCTATAAACATGGAAATATCTACACCCCTATCTGTATAAACATGGAAATACCCACACTGCTATCTCTATAAACATGGAAAAATCAACACCGCTATCTCTATGAACATGGAAATATCTACACCGCCATCTCTATAAACATGGAATTATCTACACCACGATCAGTATAAACATGGAAATATCTACACCGCTATCTGTATAAACATGGAAATATCTCCACTGCTATCTCTATAAACATAGAAATATCTACACCGCCATCTGTATAAACATGGAAATACTTACAAAGTTATCTGTATAAACATGGAAATATCTACACCGCCATCTGTAAAAACATGGAAATATCTACACAGCCATGTGTATATACATGGAAATATCTACACCGCTATCTATATAAACATGGAAATAACTTCACCGCTATCTGTATAAACAAGCAAATATCTACACCGTGATCTGTATAAACATGGAAATATCTACACCGCTATCTCTGTAAACATGGAAATATCTACACCGCCATCTGTATAAACATGGAAATACCTATACAGTCATCTGTGTAAACATGGAAATATCTACACCACCATCTGTATAAACATGCAAATATCTTCAATGCCATCTGTATACACATGGAAATACCTACATGGCAATCTGTGTATAGTTGGAAACATCAACACCGCCATGTGTACAAATATGGAAATATCTACACTGCTATCTCTATAAACATGGAAATATCTACACTGCGGTCTGTATAAACATGGAAATATCTACACCGGTATCTGTATAAACATGGAAATATCTACACCATGATCTGTATAAACATGGAAATATAAACACCGCTATCTGTATAAACATGGAAATATCTGCACCGCTATCTCTATAAATATGGAAATAACTACAAAGACATCTGTATAAACATGGAAATACCTACACAGTCATGTGTAGGAACATTTAAATATCTACATTGCCTTCTGTATAAACATAGAAATATCTACACAGCCCTCTGAATAAATATGGAAATATCTGCATAGGCATCTGTGTAAACATGGAAATATCTGCACCGCTATCTGTATAAACATGGAAATAACTACACCGCTGTCTCTATAAACATGGAAATATGTACACCGCTATGTGTATAAACATGGAAATATCTCCACTGCCATCTGTAAAAACATGGAAATATCTACACAGTCATTTGAATAAAGATGGAAATATCTTCACCACCATCTGTATAAACATGGAAATACCTACAATACCATCTGTATACACATGGAAATATCTACACAGACATCTGTATAAATATGGAAATATCTACACCGCCATCTGTATAAACATGAAAATATCTACACTGCCATCTGTAGAAAGATGTTAATATCTACACCGCTATCTCTATAAATATGGAAATATCTACACTGCCATCTCCATAAACATGAAAATATCTACAGTGCCATCTCCATAAAGATGGAGGTATCTACTCTGCCATGTGTATAAACACGGAAATATCTACACCACTATCTGTGTAAACATGGAAATATCTAAACCACTATCTGTTTAAACATGGAAATATCTACAATGCCATCTGCATGTCCATGGAAATATCTACGCTGCCATCTGTATAAACATGGAAATATCTACACGGCCATCTGTGTATAGATGGAAATATCAACACCGCCATCTGTAGAAACATGGAAATATCTACACCTCTATCTCTATAAACATGGAAATATCTGCACTGCCATCTGTAAAAACATGGAAATACGTATACAGTCATCTGTATAAACATGGAAATATCTACAATGCCATCTGTAATACACATGGAAATATATACACAGCCATCTGTATATATATGTAAATATCTACACTGCTATCTCTATAAACATGGAAATACCTACACCGCCATCTCTATAAACATGAAAATATCTACACTGCCATCTCCATAAACATGGAACTAACTACTCAGCCATCTGTATAAACATGGAAACATCTACACCGCCATCTGTGTGAATAAGGAAATATCTACAATGCCATCTGTATAAAGATATAAATATCTGCACCGCGAGCTGTATAAACATGGAAATATCTACATCGCTATCTGTATAAACGTGGAAATACTAACATCGCTGTCGGTATAAACATGGAAATATCTACAACGCCATCTATATAAACATGGAAATATCTACACCGCTAATCTATAAACATGGAAATACCTACAACGATATCTCTATGAACATGGAAATATCTACACCGCTATCTGTATAAACATGGAAATATCTACACCGCTATCTGTATAAACATGGAAATATCTACACCGCTATTTGTATAAACAAGCAAATATCTACACCGTGATCTGTATAAACATGGAAATATCTACACCGCCATCTCTAAAAACATGGAAATATCTACACACCTATCTGTATAAACGTGGAAATATCCACACTGCTATCTCTATAAACATGGAAAAATAAACACCGCTATCTCTATGAACATGGAAATATCTACACTGCCATCTCTATAAACATGGAAATATCTACACCACGATCAGTATAAACATGGAAACACCTACACCGCTATCTGTATAAACATGGAAATACTTACAAAGTTATCTGTATAAACATGGATATATCTACACCGCCATCTGTATAAACATGGAAATATCTACACAGCCATGTGTATATACATGGAAATATCTACACCACTATCTATATAAACATGGAAATAACTACACCGCTATCTGTATAAACATGGAAATATCTACACCACCATCTAAATATCCATGGAAATATCTGTGCCGCCATCTGTACAAACATGGAAATATCTGCACAGCTATCTGTATAACCTTGGAAATATCTACACCGCGGTCTGTATAGAGATGGAAATATCTACACCGCTATCTGTATAAACATGCAAATATCTACACCGCTATCTCTATAAACATGGAAATATCTACACCGTGATCTCTATAAACATGGAAATATTTACTCCGCTATCTGTATAAACATGGAAATTTCTACACCGTTATCTGTATAAACATGGAAATATCTACACCGCTATCTCTATAAACATGGAAATATCTACACCGTGATCTGTATAAACATGGAAATATTTACACCGCTATCCGTATAAACATGGAAATGTCTACACTGTTATCTGTATAAATATGGAAATATCTACACCGCTATCTGTATAAACATGGAAATATCTACACCGCCATCTGTATAAACATGGAAATATCTACACCGCGATCTGTATAAACATGGAAATATCTTCACCACAATCTGTATAAACATGGAAATATCTACACCGCTACCTGTATAAACATGGTAATATCTTCACCACCATCTATAAAAACATGGAAATATCTACACCGCCATCTGTATAAACATGGAAATATCTATAATGCCATCTGTATAAAGATGGAAATATCTACACCGCAATCTGTGTAAATGTGGAAATATCTACACCGCGATCTGTATAAACATGAAAATAACTACACCGCGATCTGTATAAACATGGAAATATCTACACCGTGATCTGTATAAACATGGAAACATCTACACCGCTATCTGTATAAACATGGAAATATCTACACAGCTATCTCTGTAAACATGGAAATATCTACACCGCCATCTGTATACACATGGAAATACCTACAAAGTCATCTGTATAAACATGGAAATATCCACACAGCCATCTGTTTAAACATGGAAATATCTACACAGACATCTGTCTATACATGGAAATATCTACACAGCTATATGTATAAACATGGAAATAACTACACCGCTATTTGTATAAACAAGGAAATATCTACACCGTGATCTCTATAAACATGGAAATATCTACACCGCCATCTCCATAAACATGGAAATATCTACACCCCTATCTGTATAAACATGGAAATATCCACACCGCTATCTCTATAAACATGGAAAAATCAACACTGCTATCTCTATGAACATGGAAATATCTACACCGCCATGTCTATAAACATGGAAATATCTACACCACGATCAGTATAAACATGGAAATATCTACACCGCTATCTGTATAAACATGGAAATATCTCCACTGCTATCTCTATAAACATCGAAATATCTACACCGCCATCTGTATAAACATGGAAATATCTACACCGCTATCTGTATAAACATGGAAATACCTTCACCGCGATCTGTATAAACATGGAAATATCTACACAGCGATCTGTATAAACATGGAAACATCTAAACCGCTATCTGTATAAACATGGAAATATCTACACAGCTATCTCTATAAACATGGAAATAACTACACCGCCATCTGTATAAACCTGGAAATACCTACAAAGTCATATGTATAAACATGGAAATATCTACACAGCCATCTGTATAAACAAGGAAATATCTACACAGCCATCTGTATATACATGGAAATATTTGCACCGCTATCTATATAAACATGGAAATAACTACACCGTTATTTGTATAAACAAGGAAATATCTACACCGTGATCTGTATAAACATGGAAATATCCTCACCCCTATCTGTATAAACATGGAAATATCCACACCGCTATCTCTATAAACATGGAAAAATCAACACCGCTATCTCTATGAACATGGAAATATCTACACCGCCATCTCTATAAACATGGAAATATCTACACCGCTATCTGTATAAACATGGAAATATCTCCACTGCTATCTCTATAAACATAGAAATATCTACACCAGCATCTGTATAAACATGGAAATACTTACAAAGTTATCTATATAAACATGGAAATTACACCGCCATCTGTAAAAACATGGAAATGTCTACACAGCCATGTGTATATACATGGAAATATCTACACCGCTATCTATATAAACATGGAAAAAGCTACACCGCCATCTGTATAAACAAGCAAATATCTACACCGTGATCTGTATAGACATGGAAATATCTACACCGCTATCTCTATAAACATGGAAAAATCTATACCGCGATCTGTATAAACATGGAAATATCTACAATGCCATCTGTAGAAAGATGGAAATATATACCCCGCAATCTGTGTAAACATGGAAATATCTACACCGATATCTGTAAAAACATGGAAATATCTACACTGCTATCTGTATAAACATGGAAATATCTACACCGCGATCTGTATAAACATGAAAATATCTACACCTCTATCTGTATAAACATGGAAATATCTACACCGCGATCTGTATAAACATGGAAATACCTACACCGCCATCTCTATAAACATGGAAATATCTACACCCCTATCTGTATAAACATGGAAATATCCACACTGCTATCTCTATAAACATGGAAAAATCAACACCGCTATCTCTATGAACATGGAAATATCTACACCGCCATCTCTATAAACATGGAAATATCTACACCACGATCAGTATAAACATGGAAATATCTACACCGCTATCTGTATAAACACGGAAATATCTCCACTGCTATCTCTATAAACATCGAAATATCTACACCGCCATCTGTATAAACATGGAAATACTTACAAAGTTATCTGTATAAACATGGAAATATCTACACCGCCATCTGTAAAAACTTGGAAATATCTACACAGCCATGTGTATATACATGGAAATATCTACACCGCTATCTATATAAACATGGAAATAACTTCACCGCTATCTGTATAAACAAGCAAATATCTACACCGTGATCTGTATAAACATGGAAATATCTACACCGCTATCTCTATAAACATGGAAATATCTACACCGCCATCTGTAAACATGGAAATACCTATACAGTCATCTGTGTAAACATGGAAATATCTACACCACCATCTGTATAAACATGCAAATATCTTCAATGCCATCTGTATACACATGGAAATACCTACACGGCAATCTGTGTATAGTTGGAAACATCAACACCGCCATGTGTACAAACTTGGAAATATCTACACTGCTATCTCTATAAACATGGAAATATCTACACTGCGGTCTGTATAAACATGGAAATATCTACACCGGTATCTGTATAAACATGGAAATATCTACACCATGATCTGTATAAACATGGAAATATAAACACCGCTATCTGTATAAACATGGAAATATCTGCACCGCTATCTCTATAAATATGGAAATAACTACAAAGACATCTGTATAAACATGGAAATACCTACACAGTCATGTGTAGGAACATTTAAATATCTACATTGCCTTCTGTATAAACATAGAAATATCTACACAGCCCTCTGAATAAATATGGAAATATCTGCATAGGCATCTGTGTAAACATGGAAATATCTGCACCGCTATCTGTATAAACATGGAAATAACTACACCGCTGTCTCTATAAACATGGAAATATGTACACCGCTATGTGTATAAACATGGAAATATCTCCACTGCCATCTGTAAAAACATGGAAATATCTACACAGTCATTTGAATAAAGATGGAAATATCTTCACCACCATCTGTATAAACATGGAAATACCTACAATACCATCTGTATACACATGGAAATATCTACACAGACATCTGTATAAATATGGAAATATCTACACCGCCATCTGTATAAACATGAAAATATCTACACTGCCATCTGTAGAAAGATGTTAATATCTACACCGCTATCTCTATAAATATGGAAATATCTACACTGCCATCTCCATAAACATGAAAATATCTACAGTGCCATCTCCATAAAGATGGAGGTATCTACTCTGCCATGTGTATAAACACGGAAATATCTACACCACTATCTGTGTAAACATGGAAATATCTAAACCACTATCTGTTTAAACATGGAAATATCTACAACGCCATCTGCATGTCCATGGAAATATCTACGCTGCCATCTGTATAAACATGGAAATATCTACACGGCCATCTGTGTATAGATGGAAATATCAACACCGCCATCTGTAGAAACATGGAAATATCTACACCTCTATCTCTATAAACATGGAAATATCTGCACTGCCATCTGTAAAAACATGGAAATACGTATACAGTCATCTGTGTAAACATGGAAATATCTACAATGCCATCTGTAATACACATGGAAATATATACACAGCCATCTGTATATATATGTAAATATCTACACTGCTATCTCTATATACATGGAAATACCTACACCGCCATCTCTATAAACATGAAAATATCTACACTGCCATCTCCATAAACATGGAACTAACTACTCAGCCATCTGTATAAACATGGAAACATCTACACCGCCATCTGTGTGAATAAGGAAATATCTACAATGCCATCTGTATAAAGATATAAATATCTGCACCGCGAGCTGTATAAACATGGAAATATCTACATCGATATCTGTATAAACGCGGAAATACTAACATCGCTGTCGGTATAAACATGGAAATATCTACAACGCCATCTATATAAACATAGAAATATCTACACCGCTAATCTATAAACATGGAAATACCTACAACGATATCTCTATGGACATGGAAATATCTACACCGCTATCTGTATAAACATGGAAATATCTACACCGCTATCTGTATAAACTTGGAAATATCTACACCACGATCTCTATAAACATGGAAATATCTACACCGCTATTTGTATAAACAAGCAAATATCTACACCGTGATCTGTATAAACATGGAAATATCTACACCGCCATCTCTAAAAACATGGAAATATCTACACACCTATCTGTATAAACATGGAAATATCCACACTGCTATCTCTATAAACATGGAAAAATAAACACCGCTATCTCTATGAACATGGAAATATCTACATCGCCATCTCTATAAACATGGAAATATCTACACCACGATCAGTATAAACATGGAAATATCTACACCGCTATCTGTATAAACATGGAAATACCTACACCGCGGTCTGTATAAACATGGAAATATCTACAGTGCTATCAATATAAACATGGAAATATCTACACCGCTATCTCTATAAACATGGAAATATCTACACCGTGATCTGTATAAACATGGAAATATTTACACAGCTGTCTGTATAAATATGGAAATTTCTACACTGTTAGCTGTATAAATATGGAAATATCTCCACCGCAATCTGCATAAACTTGGGAATATCTCCATCGATATCTGTATAAACATCAAATACCTCCAGGGCTATCTTTATAAACGTGGAAATATCTGCACCCCTATCTTTATAAAAATGGAAATATCTACAACACTATCTGTGTAAACATGGAAATATCCACACAGCTGTCTGTGTAAACATGGAAATATGTACAACGCTATCTGTGTGAAGATGGAAATATCTACACCGCAATCTGGGCAAATATGGAAATCTCTACAACTCTATCTCTGTAAACATGGAAATATCTACACCGCTATGTGTATAAACATGAATATATCTACATCGCTATCTGTATAAACATGATTATATGTACACCGCTATCTGTATAAACTTGGAAATATATACACAGTCATCTGTCTAAACATGGAAATATCTACACCTCCATCTGTATAAACATGTAAATAACTGCACTGCAATCTGTATAAACATGGAAATATCCACACAGCCATCTGTATAAGCATGTAAATGTCTACTCCGCTATCTCTATAAACATGGAAGTATGTACACCGCTATCTGTATAAACATGGAAATATCTGCACCGCTATCTCTATAAACATGGAAATATCTACACCGCTGTCTGTATAAACATGGAAATATCTACAGCGCTATCTGTATAAACATTGAAATATCTCCACCGCTATCTGCATAAACATGGAAATATCTACACCACTATCTTTATGAACATGGAATTATCTACACCGCTCTCTGTATAAACATGGAAATATCCACATCATTATCTGTGTAAACATGAAAATATCTACACAGCTGTCTGTGTAAACATGGAAATATGTACTCCGCTATCTGTGTGAAGATGGATATATCTAAATGGCAATCTGTGCAAATATGGAAATATCTACTCCTCTATTTCTGTAAACATGGAAATATCTATACCGCTATCTGTACAAACATGGAAATATCTACACCGCTATCTGTATAAACTTGGAAATATCTACACCGCTATCTTTATAAATATGGAAATATCTTCAACGATATCTCTATAAACATGGAAATGTCTACACCACTATCTATATAAACATGGAAATATCTACATGGGAATCTCTATAAACATGGAAATATCTACACCGCCATCTGTATAAACATGGAAATATCTACACTGTCATCTGTATAAACATGGAAATATCTACACCACTATCTGTATAAAATTGGAAATATCTACACCGCAATCTGTATCCACATGGAAATATCTACTCCTCCATCTCTGTAAACATGGAAATACCTACACCGCTATCTGTATAAACAAGAAAATATCTACACCACTATCGGTATAAACATGGAAATATCTACACCACGGTCTGTATATACATGGATATATCTACACCGCTATCTGAATAAACATGGAAATATCTACAACACTATCTGTGTAAACATGGAAATAACTACACAGCTGTCTGTGTAAACATGGAAATATGTACACCACTTTCTGTGTGAAGATGGAAATATCTACACGGCAATATGTGCAAATATGGAAATATCTACACCTCTATCTCTGTAAACATGGAAATATGTACACCGCTATATGTATAAACATGGAAATATCTACATGGCTATCTCTATAAACATTGAAATATCTACACCGCCTTCTTTATAAACGTGCAATTATCTACACAGTCATCTGTATAAACATGGATATATCTACACCACTATCTGTATAAACATGGAAATATCTACAATGCCATCTGTAAACATGGAAATAACATCACCGCTATCTCTATAAACATGGAAATACCTACACCGCTATCTGTATAAACATGGAAATATCTCCACCGCTATCTGTATAAACATGGAAATATCCACACCGCTATCTGTATAAACTTAGAAATATCTCCACCGCTATCTGTCTAAACATGGAAATATCAACACCGCCATCTTTATAAACATGGAAATATCTACACCGCTATCTGTATAAACATGGAAATATCTACAACACTATCTGTGTAAACATGAAAATATGTACTCCGCTATCTGTGTGAAGATGGAAATATCTACACGGCAATCTGTGTAAATATGGAAATATCTACACCTCTATCTCTGTAAACATGGAAATATCTACACCGCCAACTGAGTAAACGTGGAAACATCTACACCGCTATCTCTATAAATATGGAAATATCTACAAAGCTATCTCTATTAACATGGAAATATCTACACAGCTATCTGTATCTACATGGAAATATCTACACCGCTATCTCTATAAACATGGAAATATCTCCATCGCAATCTGCATAAAGTTGGAAATACATACACCTCCATCTGTATAAACATGTAAATATTTCCACCGCTATCTGTATAAACACGGAAATATCTGCACCGATATCTGTATAAACATGGAAATATCTCCACCGCTATCTGTATAAACATTGAAATATCTACAACGCTATCTGTATTAACATGGAAATATCCACACCGCTATCTGTATAAACATAGAAATATCTACAGCGCTATGTGTATAAAAATGGAAATATCTCCACCGCTATCTGTATAAACATGGAAGTATCTCCTCCGCTATCTTTATAAACATGGAAATACCTACACCGCTATCTGCATGAACTTGGAAATATCTACAAAACTATCTGTGTAAACATGGAAATATCTACACACCTGTCTGTGTAAACATGGAAATATATACACCGCTATCTGTGTGAAGATGGAAATATCGACACCGCAATCTGTGCAAATATGGATATAACTACACCTCTATCTCTGTAATCATGGAAATACCTACACCGCTACCTGTATACACATGTAAATATCTACACCGCTATCTGTATAAACATGGAAATATCTACACCACGGTCTGTATAAACATGGATATATCTACACCGCTGTCTGTATTAACATATAAATATCTCCACCGCTATCTGTATAAACATGGAAATAACTACACGGCTATCTCTATAAATGTGGAAATATCTACACCGCCATCTGTATAAACATGGAATTAACTACACAGTCATCTGTATAAACATGGAAATATCTACACCACTATCTCTATGAACATGGAAATATCTACAATGCCGTCTGTATAAACATGGAAATATCTTCACAGCTATCTCTATAAATATGGAAATAGCTACACCGATATCTGTATAAACATGGAAATATCTCCACTACTCTCTGTATCAACTTGGAAATACCTTCACCGCTATCTGTATAAACATGTAAATATCTACACCGCTATCTGTATAAACATGGAAATATCTACACCACGGTCTGTATAAACATGGATATATCTACACCGCTATCTGTATAAACATGTAAATATCTACACCGCTATCTGTATAAACATGGAAATAACCACATGGCTATCTCTATAAATGTGGAAATACCTACACCGCCATCTGTATAAACATGGAATTAACTACACAGTCATCTGTATAAACATGGAAATATCTACACCACTATCTCTATGAACATGGAAATATCTACAATGCCGTCTGTATAAACATGGAAATATCTTCACCGCTATCTCTGTAAATTTGGAAATAGCTACACCGATATCTGTATAAACATGGAAATATCTCCACCACTCTCTGTATCAACATGGAAATACCTACACCGCTATCTGTATAAAGTTGGAAATATCTACCCCGCTATCTGTATAAACATGGAAATATCTTCACCGATATCTATATCAACATGGAAATGTCTACAACACTATCAGCATAAACATGGAAATATCTACGTGGCTATCCCTATAAACATGGAAATGTCTACACCGCCATCTGTATAAACCTGGAAATAACTTCAATGTCATCTGTATAAACAAGGAAATATCTACACCACTATCTGTATAAACATGGAAATATCTACACAGCCATCTCTGTAAACATGGAAATATCTACACAGACATCTCTATAAACTTGGAAATATCTACATCGCTATCTGCATAAACATGGAAATAGCCACACCACTATCTGTAAAAGCATGGAAATATCTACACCGCCATCTGTAAAAACATGGAAATATCTACAGAGTCATCTGTATAAACATGGAAATATCTACACCTCCATGTGTATAAACATGGATATATCTACGCTGCCAACTGTATAAAAATGGAAATAGCCACACCGAAATCTGTATAAACATGGAAATATCTACACCACCATCTGAAAAAACATGGAAATATCTACACCGCTATCTGCATAAATATGGAAATATCTACACCGCTATCTCTATAAACAAGGAAATATCTACACCGCTAACTGTATCTACATGGAAATATCTAGACCGCTATTTCTATAAACATGGTAATATCTCCACCGCAATCTGCATAAACATGGAAATATCTCCACCGATATCTGTATAAACATGGAAATATCTCCACCGCTATCTTTATAAACATGGAAATATCTGCACCGTTATCTGTATAAACATGGAATTATCTCCACCGCTATCTATATAAAAATGGAAATATCTTCAACACTATCTGTGTAAACATGGAAATATCTACACAGCTGTCTGCGTAAACATAAAATATGTACAACGCTATCTGTGTGAAGATGGAAATATATACACCGCAATCTGGGCAAATATGGAAATATCTACACCTCTATCTCTGTAAACATGGAAATATCTACACCGCTATCTGTATAAACATGAAAATATCTTCACCGCTATCTGTATAAACATGGAAATATCTACACCATGGTCTGTATAAACATGGATATATTTACACCGCTATCTGTATAAACTTGGAAATATCTACACAGTCATCTGTCTATACATGGAAATATCTTCACCTCCATCTGTATAAACATGGAAATAAATTCACTGCAATCTGTTTAAACATTTAAATATCTACACAGCCATCTGTATAAGCATGCAAATATCTACTCCGGTATCTCTATAAACTTGGAAGTACGTACACCACTATCTGTATAAACATGGAAATATCGACACCGCTATCTGTATAAACATGGAAATATCTACACCGCTGTCTGTATAAACATGGAAATATCTACAGCGCTATCTGTATAAACATGGAAATATCTCCACCGCTATCTGTATAAACATGGAAATATATACACCGCTATCTTTATGAATATGGAAATATCTACACCGATATCTGTATAAACATGGAAATATCCACAACACTATCTGTGTAAACATGGAAATATCTACACAGCTGTCTGTGTAAACATGGAAATATGTACACCGCTATCTGTATAAACATGGAAATTTCTACACTGTTATCTTTATAAATATGGAAATATCTACACCGCTATCTGTATAAACATGGAAATATCTACACCGCTATCTGTATAAACATGGAAATATCTACACTGCTATCTGTATAAAGATGGAAATATCTACTGCGCTATCTGTTTAAAAATGGAAATATCTCCACCGCTATCTGAATAAACATGGAAGTATCTACTCCGCTATCTTTATAAACTTGGAAATATCTATACCGCTATCTGCATGAACATGGAATTATCTACAACACTATCTGTGTAAACATGGAAATATCTACACACCTGTCTGTGTAAACATGGAAATATATACACCGCTATCTGTGTGAAGATGGAAATATCGACACCGCAATCTGTGCAAATATGGATATATATACACCTCTATGTCTGTAAACATGGAACTATCTACACCGCTATCTGTATAAACATGTAAATATCTACACCGCTATCTGTATAAACATGGAAAGATCTACACCGCTATCTGTATAAACATGGAAATATCTACACCGCTATCTTTATGAACATGGAAATGTCTACACCGCTATCTCTATAAACATGGAAATATCCACAAAACTATCTGTGTAAACATGGAAATATCTACACAGCTGTCTGTGTATACATGGAAATATGTACACCGCTATCTGTGTGAAGACGGAAATATCTACACGGCAATCTGTGCAAATATGGAAATACCTACTCCTCTATCACTGTAGACATGGAAATAACTACGCCGCGATCTGTATAAACATGGAAATATCTACACGGATATCTGTATAAACATGGAAATATCTCCAATGCTGTATGTATTAACATGGAAATATCTACACCGCTATCTGTATAAACATGGAAATATCTACCCTGCTATCTGTATAAACATGGAAATATCTACTGCGCTATCTGTTTAAAAATGGAAATATCTCCACCGCTATCTGTATAAACATGGAAGTATCTACTCCGCTATCTTTATAAACACGGAAATATCTATACCGCTATCTGCATGAACATGGAAATATCTACAACACTATGTGTGGAAACATGGAAATATCTACACAATTGTCTGTGTAAACATGGAAATATATACACCGCTATCTGTGTGAAGATTGAAATATCGACACAGCAATCTGTGCAAATATGGATATATATACACCTCTATCTCTGTAAACATGGAAATATCTACACCGCTATGTGTATAAACATGTAAATATCTACACCGCTATCTGTATAAACATGGAAATATCTACACCGCTATCTGTATAAACATAGAAATATCCACATGGCTATCTCTATAAACTTGGAAATATCTACACCGCCATCTATATAAACATGGAATTAACTACACAGTCATCTAAATAAAAATGGAAATATCTACACCACTATCTCTATGAACATGGAAATATCTACAATGCCATCTGTATAAACATGGAAATATCTTCACCGCTATCTCTAAAAACATGGAAATAGCTACAACGCTATCTGTAGAAACATGGAAATATCTCCACCACTCTCTGTATAAACATGGAAATAACTACACCGCTATCTGTATAAACATGGAAATATCTACACCGCTATCTGTATAAACTTGGAAATATCTACACCGCTATCTGCATAAATATGGAAATATCTTCACTGATATCTCTATAAACATGGAAATGTCTACACCACTATCTGTATAAACATGGAAATATCTACATGGCTATCTCTATAAACATGGAAATATCTACACTGCCATCTCTATAAACATGGAAATAACTACACTGTCATCTGTATAAACATGGAAATATCTACACCACTATCTGTATAAACATGGAAATATCTACACAGTCATCTGTATAAACATGGAAATATCTAAACCTCCATCTGTATAAACATGGATATATATACACTGCCATCTGTATAAAAATGGAAATAGCTACACCGCAGTCTGTATAAACATGGAAATATCTACACCGCCATCTGAATAAACATGGAAATATCTACACCGCTATCTGCATAAATATGGAAATATCTACACCGCTATCTCTATAAACATGGAAATATCTACACCGCTATCTGTATCTACATGGAAATATCTACACCGCTATCTCTATAAACATGGTAATATCTCCACCGCAATCTGCATAAACTTGGGAATATCTCCACCGATATCTGTATAAACATCAAATATCTCCACCGCTATCTTTATAAACATGGAAATATCTGCACCCCTATCATTATAAAAATGGAAATATCTACAACAGTATCTGCGTAAACATGGAAATATCTACACAGCTGTCTGTGTAAACATGGAAACATGTACAACGCTATCTGTGTGAAGATGGAAATATCTACACCGCAATCTGGGCAAATATGGAAATCTCTACACCTCTATCTCTGTAAACATGGAAATATCTACACCGCTATCTGTATAAACATGAATATATCTACATCGCTATCTGTATAAACATGATTATATGTACACCGCTATCTGTATAAACTTGGAAATATATACACAGTCATCTGTCTAAACATGGAAATATCTATACCTCCATCAGTATAAACATGGGAATAACTTCACTGCAATCTGTATAAACATGGAAATATCTACACAGCCATCTGTATAAGCATGTAAATATCTTCACCACTATCTCTATATACATGGAAGAATGTACACCGCTATCTGCATAAACATGGAAATATCTGCACCGCTATCTCTATAAACATGGAAATATCTACACCGCTGTCTGTATAAACATGGAATTATCTACAGCGCTATCTGTATAACCATTGAAATATCTCCACCGCTATCTGTATAAACATGGAAATATATACACAGCTATCTTTATGAACATGGAAATATCTACACCGCTATCTGTATAAACATGGAAATATCCACAACACTATCTGTGTAAACATGAAAATATCTACACAGCTGTCTGTGTAAACATGGAAATATGTACACCGCTATCTGTGTGAAGATGGATATATCTGCATGGCAATCTGTGCAAATATGGGAATATCTACTCCTCTATTTCTGTAAACATGGAAATATCTACACCGCTATCTGTATAAACATGGAAATATCTACAAAGCTATCTGTATAAACTTGGAAATATCTACACCGCTAACTGTATAAATATGGAAATATCTTTACCGATATCTCTATAAACTTGGAAATGTCTTCACCACTATTTGTATAAACATGGAAATATCTACATGCCTATCTCTATAAACATGGAAATATCTACACCGCCATCTGTCTAAAGATGGAATTATCTACACAGTCATCTGTATAAACATGGAAATATCTACACCACTATCTCTATGAACATGGAAATATCTACAATGCCATCTGTATAAACATGGAAATATCTTCACCGCTATCTCTACAAACATGGAAATAGCTACACCGCTATCTGTATAAACATGGAAATATCTCCACCACTCTCTGTATAAACATGGAAATCTCTACACCGCTATCTGTATAAATATGGAAATATATTCACCAATATCTCTATAAACATCGAAATTTCTACACCACTATCTGTAAAAACATGGAAATATCTACATGGCTATCTCTATAAACATGGAAATATCTACACCGCCATCTGTATAAACATGGAAATAACTACACTGTCATCTGTATAAACATGGAAATATCTACACCACTATCTATATAAAATTGGAAATATCTACACCGCTATCTGCATAAATATGGAAATACCTACACCGCTATGTCTATAAACATGGAAATAACTACACCGCTCTCTGTATCTACATGGAAATATCTACACCGCTATCTCTATAAAGATGGTAATATCTCCACCGCAATTTGCATAAACTTGGAAATATCTCCGCCGATATCTGTATAAACATGGAAATATCTCCACCGCTATCTATATAAACATGGAAATATCTACACCGCTATCTGTATAAACATGGAAATATCTGCACCGCTATCTGTATAAAAATGTAAATATCTACAACACTATCTGTGTAAACATGG
This sequence comes from Pan paniscus, assembly GCF_029289425.2. Taxonomy (NCBI): domain Eukaryota; kingdom Metazoa; phylum Chordata; class Mammalia; order Primates; family Hominidae; genus Pan; species Pan paniscus. Next base: position 125,022,329 of record NC_073255.2, read on the forward strand.
AAATATCTACACAGCTCTCTGTGTAAACATGGAAATATGTACAACGCTATCTGTGTGAAGATGGAAATAACTACACCGCAATCTGGGCAAATATGGAAATATCTACACCTCTATCTCTGTAAACATGGAAATACCTACACCGCTATCTGTATAAACATGAAAATATCTACACCACTATCTGTATGAACCTGGAAATATCTACACCACGGTCTGTATAAACATGGATATATCTACACCGCTATATGTATAAACATGGAAGTATCCACAACACTATCTGTGTAAACATGGAAATATCTACACAGCTGTCTGTGTAAACATGGAAATATGTACACCGCTATCTGTGTGAAGATGGAAATACCTACACGGCAATATGTGCAAATATGGAAATATCTACACCTCTATCTCTGTAAACATGGAAATATGTACACCGCTATCTGTATAAACATGGAAATATCTACATGGATATCTCTATAAACTTTGAAATATCTACAACGCCATCTTTATAAACGTGGAATTAACTACACAGTCATGTGTATAAACATGGATATATCTACACCACTGTCTGTATAAACATGGAAATATCTACAATACCATCTGTATAAACATGGAAATAACATCACCGCTATCTCTATAAACATGGAAATACCTGCACCGCTATCTGTATAAACATTGAAATATCTCCACCGCTATCTGTATAAACATGGAAATATCAACACCGCTATCTGTATAAACTTAGAAATATCTACACCGCTATCTGTATAAATAGGGAAACAGGCTCTCCGCTATCTGTATAAACATGGAAATATCTAAACCGCCATCTGTAGATACATGGAAATACCTACACAGTCATCTGTATAAACATGGAAATATCCTCACCACTATCTGTATAAACATGGAAATATCAACACTGCCATCTCTATAAACATGGAAATATCTACACAGCCATCTCTATAAACATGGAAATATCTACATCACTATGTGCATAAACATGGAAACAGGCACACCGCTATCTGTATAAACATGGAAATATCTACACCGCCATCTGTAAAAAGATGGAAATATCAACACAGTCATCTGTATAAACATGGAAATATCTACACCTCCATCTGTATAAACATGGAAATACCTACACTGCCATCTGTATAAAAATGGAAATAGCCACACCGCTATCTGTATAAACATGGAAATATCTACACCGCCATCTGAATAAACATGGAAATATCTACACCGCTATCTGTATAAATATGGAAATATCTACAAAGCTATCTCTATAAACATGGAAATGTCTACACCGCTATCTGTATCTACATGGAAATATCTACACCACTATCTCTATAAACATGGAAAAATCTCCACCGCAATCTGCATAAACTTGGAAATATCTACACCTCCATCTGTATAAACATGTAAATATTTCCACCACTATCTGTATAAACATGGAAATATCTCCACCGATATCTGTATAAACAGGGAAATATCTCCACCGCTATCTGTATAAACATGGAGAAATCTACACCTCCATCTGTATAAACATGGAAATATCTACACCGCTGTCTGTATAAACATGGAAATATCTACAGCGCTATCTGTATAAACATGGAAATATCTCCACCGCTATCTGTATAAACATGGAAGTATCTACACCGCTATCTGTATAAACATGGAAATATCTACACCGCTGTCTGTATAACCATGGAAATATCTACAGCGCTATCTGTATAAACATGGAAATATCTCCACCGCTATCTGTATAAACATGGAAATATCTACAACACTATCCGTGTAAACATGGAAATATCTACACAGCTGTCTGTGTAAACATGGAAGTATGTACACTGCTATCTGTGTGAAGATGTAAATATCTACACGGCAATCTGTGCAAATATGGAAATATCTTCAACTCTATCTCTGTAAACATGGAAATATCTACACCGCTATCCGTAGAAACATGGAAATATCTACATGGCTATCTCTATAAACATGGAAATATCTACACCTCCATCTTTATAAACATGGAATTATCTACACAGTCATCTGTATAGACATGGAAATATCTACACCACTATCTGTATAAAAATGGAAATACCTACAATGCCGTCTGTATAAACATGGAAATACCTACACCGCTATCTGTATAAACATGGAAATATCTACACCGCTATCTCTATAAACATGGAAGTACGTACACCGCTATCTGTATAAACATGGAAATATCTACACCGCTATCTGTATAAATATGGAAATATCTACACGGCTGTCTGTATAAACATGGAAATATCTACAGCGCTATCTGTATAAACATGGAAATATCTCCACCGCTATCTGTATAAACATGGAAATATCTCCACCGCTATCTTTATAAACATGGAAATATCTACACCGCTATATTTATAAACATGGAAATATCTACACCGCTATCTGTGTAAACATGAAAATATGTACACGGCTATCTGTGTGAAAATGGAAATATCTACATGGCAATCTGTGTAAATATGGAAATATGTACACCTCTATCTCTGTAAACATGGAAACATCTACACCGCTATCTGTATAAACATGGAAATATCTTCATAGCTAACTCTATAAACATAGAAATATCTACACCGCCATCTTTATAAACATGGAATTATCTACACAGTCATCTGTATAAACATGAAAATATCTACACCACTATCTGTATAAACATGGAAATATCTACAATGCCATCTGTATAAACATGGAAATAGCATCACCGATATCTCTATAAACATGGAAATGTCTACACCACTATCTGTATAAACATGGAAATATCTACATGGCTATCTCTATATACATGGAAATATCTACACCGCCATCTGTATAAACATGGATATAACAACACTGTCATCTGTATAAACATGGAAATATCTACACCTCCATCTGTATGAGCATCGAAATATCTACACTGTCATCTGTATACACATGGAAATACCTACACCGCAATCTGTGTAAACATGGAAATATCTACACCGCTATCTGTATAAATATGTAAATATCTACACCGCTATCTGTATAAACTTGTAAATATCTACACGGCGATCTCTATTAACATGGAAATATCCCCACAGCTATCTGTATAAACATGGAAATAACTCCACCGCTATATGTAGAAACATGGAAATATCTAAACCGCTATCTATATAAACCTGGAAATATCCTCAGCGCTGTCTCTATAAACATGGAAATGCCTACACCGCTATCTGTATAAACACGGAAATGTATACATGGCTATCTGTGTAAACATGGAAATATCTACACCGCCATCAGTATAAACATGGAAATACCTACACCGTCATCTATTTAACATGGAAATATCTACAGCATTATCTGTGTAACCATGGAAATATCTACACAGCCATCTGTATAAACATGGAAATATCAACACCTCCATCTCTATAAACACGGAAATATCTACACTGCCATCTGTATAAAAATGGAAATAGCTACACCGCTATCTGTATAAACATGGAAATGTCTACACCGCCATGTGAATAAACATGGAAATGTCTACACCGCTATCTGTATAAATATGGAAATATCTACACCGCTGTCTCTTTAAACATGGAAATATCTACACCGCTATCTGTATCCACATGGAAATATCTTCACCGTTATCTCTATAAACTTGGAAATATCTCCAACGCTATCTGCAAAAACTTGGAAATATCTACACCACCATCTGTATAAACACGTAAATATCTCCACCGCTATTTGTATAAACATGGAAATATCTCCAACGATATCTGCATAAACATGGAAATATCTCCACCGCTACCTGTATAAATATGGAAATATCTACACTGCCATCTCTATTAACATGGAAATATCTACATCGCTATCTCTACAAACATGGAAATAGCCACACCGCTATCTGTATAAACATGGAAATATCTACAACGCTGTCTGTACAAACATGGAAATATCTACACCGCTATCTGCATAAACTTGGAAATAACTACGCCGCTATCTGTGTAAATTTGGAAATATCTTCACCGCTATCTCTATATACATGGAAATGTCTACACCACTATCTGTATAAACATGGAAATATCTACACTGCGATCTCTATAAACATGGAAATATCTACACTGCCATCTCTATAAACATGGACATATCTACATCGCTATTTGCATAAACATGGAAATAGCCACACCGCTGTCTGTATAAACATGGAAATATTTACACCGCCAACTCTAAAAACATGGAAATATCCACAGAGTCATCTGTATAAACATGGAAATATCTACACCTCCATCTGTATAAACATGGAAATATCTACACTGCCATCTGTATAAAGTGGAAATAGCCACACCGCTATCTGTATAAACATGGAAATATCTACACCGCTATCTGTATAAACATGGAAATATCTACAATGCTATCTGTACAAACATGGAAATATCTCCACCGCTATCTGTATAAACATGGAAATATCTACACCGCTATCTTTATAAACAAAGAAATATCTACACCGCTATCTGTATAAACATGGAAATAGCTACAACACTATCTGTGTAAACATGGAAATATCTAGTCAGCTGTCTGTGTAAACATGGAAATATGTACACCGCTATTTGTGTGAAGATGGAAATATCTACACCGCAATCTGTGCAAATATGGGAATATCTACACGTCTATCTCTGTAAACATGGAAATATCTACACCGCTATCTGTATGAACATGTAAATATCTACACTGCTATCTGTATAAACATGGAAATATCTACACCACGGTCTGTATAAACATGGATATATCTACACCGCTATCTGTATAAATTTGGAAATATCTACACCGCTATCTGTATAAACATGGAAATATCTACATCACTAGCTGTATAAACATGGAAATAGCCACACCGCTATCTGTATAAACATGGAAATATCTACTCCGCCATCAATAAAAACATGGAAATATCTACACAGTCATCTGTATTAACATGGAAATACCTTCACCTCCATCTGTATAAACATGGAAATATCTACACTGCCATCCTTATACACATGGAAATATCTACACCGCTATCTGCATAAACATGGAAATATCTACACTGCTATCTGTATAAACTTGGAAATATCTACACGGCCATGTCTATAAACATGGAAATATCTCAACCGCTATCTGTATAAACATGGAAATATCTCCACCGCTATCTGTATAAACATGGAAATGTCTACAACACTCTATGTGTAAGCATGGAAGTATCTACACAGCTGTCTGTGTAAACATGGAAATATGTACACCGCTATCTCTGTGAAGATGATATTATCTACACAGTAATCTGTGCAAATATAGAAATATCTACAGCTCTATCTCTGTGAACATGGAAATATCTACACCGTTATCTGCATAAACATGGAAATATCTACACCACTATCTGTATGAACATGGAAATATCTACACCACGGTCTGTATAAACATGGATATATCTACACCGCTATATGTATAAACATGGAAGTATCCACAACACTATCTGTGTAAACATGGAAATATCTACACAGCTGTCTGTGTAAACATGGAAATATGTACACCGCTATCTGTGTGAAGATGGAAATACCTACACGGCAATATGTGCAAATATGGAAATATCTACACCTCTATCTCTGTAAACATGGAAATATGTACACCGCTATCTGTATAAACATGGAAATATCTACATGGCTATCTCTATAAACTTTGAAATATCTACAACGCCATCTTTATAAACGTGGAATTAACTACACAGTCATGTGTATAAACATGGATATATCTACACCACTGTCTGTATAAACATGGAAATATCTACAATACCATCTGTATAAACATGGAAATAACATCACCGCTATCTCTATAAACATGGAAATACCTGCACCGCTATCTGTATAAACATGGAAATATCTCCACCGCTATCTGTATAAACATGGAAATATCAACACCGCTATCTGTATAAACTTAGAAATATCTACACCGCTGTCTGTATAAATAGGGAAACAGGCTCTCCGCTATCTGTATAAACATGGAAATATCTAAACCGCCATCTGTAGATACATGGAAATACCTACACAGTCATCTGTATAAACATGGAAATATCCTCACCACTATCTGTATAAACATGGAAATATCAACACTGCCATCTCTATAAACATGGAAATATCTACACAGCCATCTCTATAAACATGGAAATATCTACATCACTATGTGCATAAACATGGAAACAGGCACACCGCTATCTGTATAAACATGGAAATATCTACACCGCCATCTGTAAAAAGATGGAAATATCAACACAGTCATCTGTATAAACATGGAAATATCTACACCTCCATCTGTATAAACATGGAAATACCTACACTGCCATCTGTATAAAAATGGAAATAGCCACACCGCTATCTGTATAAACATGGAAATATCTACACCGCCATCTGAATAAACATGGAAATATCTACACCGCTATCTGTATAAATATGGAAATATCTACAAAGCTATCTCTATAAACATGGAAATGTCTACACCGCTATCTGTATCTACATGGAAATATCTACACCACTATCTCTATAAACATGGAAAAATCTCCACCGCAATCTGCATAAACTTGGAAATATCTACACCTCCATCTGTATAAACATGTAAATATTTCCACCACTATCTGTATAAACATGGAAATATCTCCACCGATATCTGTATAAACAGGGAAATATCTCCACCGCTATCTGTATAAACATGGAGAAATCTACACCTCCATCTGTATAAACATGGAAATATCTACACCGCTGTCTGTATAAACATGGAAATATCTACAGCGCTATCTGTATAAACATGGAAATATCTCCACCGCTATCTGTATAAACATGGAAGTATCTACACCGCTATCTGTATAAACATGGAAATATCTACACCGCTGTCTGTATAACCATGGAAATATCTACAGCGCTATCTGTATAAACATGGAAATATCTCCACCGCTATCTGTATAAACATGGAAATATCTACAACACTATCCGTGTAAACATGGAAATATCTACACAGCTGTCTGTGTAAACATGGAAGTATGTACACTGCTATCTGTGTGAAGATGTAAATATCTACACGGCAATCTGTGCAAATATGGAAATATCTTCAACTCTATCTCTGTAAACATGGAAATATCTACACCGCTATCCATAGAAACATGGAAATATCTACATGGCTATCTCTATAAACATGGAAATATCTACACCTCCATCTTTATAAACATGGAATTATCTACACAGTCATCTGTATAGACATGGAAATATCTACACCACTATCTGCATAAAAATGGAAATACCTACAATGCCGTCTGTAGAAACATGGAAATACCTACACCGCTATCTGTATAAACATGGAAATATCTACACCGCTATCTCTATAAACATGGAAGTACGTACACCGCTATCTGTATAAACATGGAAATATCTACACCGCTATCTGTATAAATATGGAAATATCTACACGGCTGTCTGTATAAACATGGAAATATCTACAGCGCTATCTGTATAAACATGGAAATATCTCCACCGCTATCTGTATAAACATGGAAATATCTCCACCGCTATCTTTATAAACATGGAAATATCTACACCGCTATATTTATAAACATGGAAATATCTACACCGCTATCTGTGTAAACATGAAAATAAGTACACGGCTATCTGTGTGAAAATGGAAATATCTACATGGCAATCTGTGTAAATATGGAAATATGTACACCTCTATCTCTGTAAACATGGAAACATCTACACCGCTATCTGTATAAACATGGAAATATCTTCATAGCTAACTCTATAAACATAGAAATATCTACACCGCCATCTTTATAAACATGGAATTATCTACACAGTCATCTGTATAAACATGAAAATATCTACACCACTATCTGTATAAACATGGAAATATCTACAATGCCATCTGTATAAACATGGAAATAGCATCACCGATATCTCTATAAACATGGAAATGTCTACACCACTATCTGTATAAACATGGAAATATCTACATGGCTATCTCTATATACATGGAAATATCTACACCGCCATCTGTATAAACATGGATATAACAACACTGTCATCTGTATAAACATGGAAATATCTACACCTCCATCTGTATGAGCATCGAAATATCTACACTGTCATCTGTATACACATGGAAATACCTACACCGCAATCTGTGTAAACCTGGAAATATCTACACCGCTATCTGTATAAATATGTAAATATCTACACCGCTATCTGTATAAACTTGTAAATATCTACACGGCGATCTCTATTAACATGGAAATATCCCCACAGCTATCTGTATAAACATGGAAATAACTCCACCGCTATATGTAGAAACATGGAAATATCTAAACCGCTATCTATATAAACCTGGAAATATCCACAGCGCTGTCTCTATAAACATGGAAATGCCTACACCGCTATCTGTATAAACACGGAAATGTATACATGGCTATCTGTGTAAACATGGAAATATCTACACCGCCATCAGTATAAACATGGAAATACCTACACCGTCATCTATTTAACATGGAAATATCTACAGCATTATCTGTGTAACCATGGAAATATCTACACAGCCATCTGTATAAACATGGAAATATCAACACCTCCATCTCTATAAACACGGAAATATCTACACTGCCATCTGTATAAAAATGGAAATAGCTACACCGCTATCTGTATAAACATGGAAATGTCTACACCGCCATCTGAATAAACATGGAAATGTCTACACCGCTATCTGTATAAATATGGAAATATCTACACCGCTGTCTCTTTAAACATGGAAATATCTACACCGCTATCTGTATCCACATGGAAATATCTTCACCGTTATCTCTATAAACTTGGAAATATCTGCAACGCTATCTGCAAAAACTTGGAAATATCTACACCACCATCTGTATAAACACGTAAATATCTCCACCGCTATTTGTATAAACATGGAAATATCTCCAACGATATCTGCATAAACATGGAAATATCTCCACCGCTACCTGTATAAATATGGAAATATCTACACTGCCATCTCTATTAACATGGAAATATCTACATCGCTATCTCTACAAACATGGAAATAGCCACACCGCTATCTGTATAAACATGGAAATATCTACAACGCTGTCTGTACAAACATGGAAATATCTACACCGCTATCTGCATAAACTTGGAAATAACTACGCCGCTATCTGTGTAAATTTGGAAATATCTTCACCGCTATCTCTATATACATGGAAATGTCTACACCACTATCTGTATAAACATGGAAATATCTACACTGCGATCTCTATAAACATGGAAATATCTACACTGCCATCTCTATAAACATGGACATATCTACATCGCTATTTGCATAAACATGGAAATAGCCACACCGCTGTCTGTATAAACATGGAAATATTTACACCGCCAACTCTAAAAACATGGAAATATCCACAGAGTCATCTGTATAAACATGGAAATATCTACACCTCCATCTGTATAAACATGGAAATATCTACACTGCCATCTGTATAAAGTGGAAATAGCCACACCGCTATCTGTATAAACATGGAAATATCTACACCGCTATCTGTATAAACATGGAAATATCTACAATGCTATCTGTACAAACATGGAAATATCTCCACCGCTATCTGTATAAACATGGAAATATCTACACCGCTATCTTTATAAACAAAGAAATATCTACACCGCTATCTGTATAAACATGGAAATAGCTACAACACTATCTGTGTAAACATGGAAATATCTAGTCAGCTGTCTGTGTAAACATGGAAATATGTACACCGCTATTTGTGTGAAGATGGAAATATCTACACCGCAATCTGTGCAAATATGGGAATATCTACACGTCTATCTCTGTAAACATGGAAATATCTACACCGCCATCAGTATAAACATGGAAATACCTACACCGTCATCTATTTAACATGGAAATATCTACAGCATTATCTGTGTAACCATGGAAATATCTACACAGCCATCTGTATAAACATGGAAATATCAACACCTCCATCTCTATAAACACGGAAATATCTACACTGCCATCTGTATAAAAATGGAAATAGCTACACCGCTATCTGTATAAACATGGAAATGTCTACACCGCCATCTGAATAAACATGGAAATGTCTACACCGCTATCTGTATAAATATGGAAATATCTACACCGCTGTCTCTTTAAACATGGAAATATCTACACCGCTATCTGTATCCACATGGAAATATCTTCACCGTTATCTCTATAAACTTGGAAATATCTCCAACGCTATCTGCAAAAACTTGGAAATATTTACACCACCATCTGTATAAACACGTAAATATCTCCACCGCTATTTGTATAAACATGGAAATATCTCCAACGATATCTGCATAAACATGGAAATATCTCCACCGCTACCTGTATAAATATGGAAATATCTACACTGCCATCTCTATTAACATGGAAATATCTACATCGCTATCTCTACAAACATGGAAATAGCCACACCGCTATCTGTATAAACATGGAAATATCTACAACGCTGTCTGTACAAACATGGAAATATCTACACCGCTATCTGCATAAACTTGGAAATAACTACGCCGCTATCTGTGTAAATTTGGAAATATCTTCACCGCTATCTCTATATACATGGAAATGTCTACACCACTATCTGTATAAACATGGAAATATCTACACTGCGATCTCTATAAACATGGAAATATCTACACTGCCATCTCTATAAACATGGACATATCTACATCGCTATTTGCATAAACATGGAAATAGCCACACCGCTGTCTGTATAAACATGGAAATATTTACACCGCCAACTGTAAAAACATGGAAATATCCACAGAGTCATCTGTATAAACATGGAAATATCTACACCTCCATCTGTATAAACATGGAAATATCTACACTGCCATCTGTATAAAGTGGAAATAGCCACACCGCTATCTGTATAAACATGGAAATATCTACACCGCTATCTGTATAAACATGGAAATATCTACAATGCTATCTGTACAAACATGGAAATATCTCCACCGCTATCTGTATAAACATGGAAATATCTACACCGCTATCTTTATAAACAAAGAAATATCTACACCGCTATCTGTATAAACATGGAAATAGCTACAACACTATCTGTGTAAACATGGAAATATCTAGTCAGCTGTCTGTGTAAACATGGAAATATGTACACCGCTATTTGTGTGAAGATGGAAATATCTACACCGCAATCTGTGCAAATATGGGAATATCTACACGTCTATCTCTGTAAACATGGAAATATCTACACCGCTATCTGTATGAACATGTAAATATCTACACTGCTATCTGTATAAACATGGAAATATCTACACCACGGTCTGTATAAACATGGATATATCTACACCGCTATCTGTATAAATTTGGAAATATCTACACCGCTATCTGTATAAACATGGAAATATCTACACCGCTATGTGTATTAACGTGGAAATATCTCCACTGCTATCCGTATAAACATGGACATATCTCCACTGAAATCTGTATAAACATGAAAATAACTACACCAATATCTGTATAAACATGGACATATCTCCACTGCAATCTGTATAAACATGAAAATATCTACACCGCTATCTCTATAAACATGGAAATATCTACAATGCCATCTGTACAAACAGGGAAATATCTACACAGTTATCTGCAGAAACACCGCCATCTCTATAGACATGGAAATATCTACACTGCCATTTGTAGAAAGATGGAAATATCTACACCACCATCTGTATAAACGTGGAAATATCTACACCGCTATTTGTATATACATGGAAATATCTACACAGCAATCTGTATAAACATGGAAATATCTACACCGCTATCTGTATAAATATGAAATATCTAAACCGCTATCTCTATAAAAATGGAAATATCTACACTGCTATCTGCATAAACATTGAAATATCTTCACTGCTATCTCTGTGAACATGGATATATCTACACCGCTATCTAAATAAACATGGAAATATCTACACTACCATCTCTATAAAGATGGAATTATCTACATCGCCATCTGTGTAAACATGGAAATATCAACACAGCTATCTGTATAAACATGGTAATATCTACACTGCTATCTGTATAAACATGGAAATATCGACACCCCTCTCTCTATAAACATGGAAATATCCACACCGCTATCTCTATAAACATTGAAAAATCAACACCGCTATCACTATGAACATGGAAATATCTACACCGCCATCTGTATAAACATTGGAATATATACACTGCGAACAGTATAAACATGGAAATATCTACACCGCTATCTGTATAAACATGGAAATATCTCCACTGCTATCTCTATAAACATCGAAATATCTACACCGCCATCTGTATAAACATGGAAAAAATTACAAAGTTATTTGTATAAACATGGAAATATCTACACCGCCATCTGTATAAACATGGAAATATCTACACAGCAATGTGTATATACATGGAAATATCTACACCGCTATCTATATAAACATGGAAATAACTACACCGCTATCTGTATAAACATGGAAATATCTCCAGCGCCATCTACATCTACATGGAAATATCTGCACCGCCATCTATATAAACATGGAAATATCTACGCAGTCATCTGTGTAGAGATGGAATTATCAACACCGCCATCTGTACAAAGATGGAAATACTTACAAAGTTATCGGTATAAACATGGAAATATCTACACCGCCATCTCTATAAACATGGAAATATCTACACTGCCATTTGTAGAAAGATGGAAATATCTACACCGCCATCTGTATAAACGTGGAAATATCTACACCGCTATCTGTATAAACATGGAAATATCTACACCGCAATCTGTATAAACATGGAAATATCAACACCGCTATCTGTATAAATATGAAACATCTAAACTGCTATCACTATAAAAATGGAAATATCTACACTGATATCTGTATATACACGGAAATATCCTCACTGCTATCTCTATGAACATGGATATATCTACACCGCTATCTAAATAAACATGGAAATATCTCCACTGCCATCTCTATAAACATGGAATTATCTACATCGCAATCTGTATAAACATGGAAATAACTACACCGCTATCAGTATAAACATGGTAATATCTACACTGCTATCTGTATAAACATGGAAATATCTACACTGCGATCTGTATAAACATGGAAATATCTACACCGCGATCTGTAAAAACATGGAAATATCTTCACTGCGATCTGTATAAACATGGAAATATCTACACCGCTATCTCTATAAAGATGGTAATATCTACACCACCATCTATATAAACTTGGAAATATTTACAATGCCATCTGTAGAAAGATGGAAATATCTACACCGCAATCTGTGTAAACATGGAAATATCTACACCGATATCTGTATAAACATGGAAATATCCACACCGCTATCTGTATAAACATGGAAATATCTACACCGTGATCTGTATAAACATGGAAATATCTACAATGCCATCTGTACAAACATGGAAATATCTACACAGTTATATGTAGAAACATTGAAATATCAACACCGATATCTCTATAAACATGGAAATAACTACACCGCTATCTCTATAAACATGGAAATGTATACACTACTATCTCCACCAACATGGAAATATATACACCGCCGTCTCTTTAAACATGGAGATATCTACAACGCCATCTACATAAACAAGAAAGTATCTACACTGCCATCTATATAAACATGGAAATATCTACACCGCCATCTCTATAAACATGGAAATATCTACACTGCCATTTGTAGAAAGATGGAAATATGTACAATGCCATCTGTATAAATGTGGCAATATCTACACCGCAATCTGTGTAAACATGGAAATATCTACACCGATATCTGTAAAAACATGGAAATATCTACACCGCTATCTGTATAAACATGGAAATATCTAAACTGCCATCTGTGGAAAGATGGAAATATCTACACCACGATCTGTATAAATATGAAAATATCTACAACGCTATCTGTGTAAAGATGGAAATATCTACACCGCAATCTGTGCAAAGATGGAAATATCTACACCGCTATCTCTGTAAACATGGAAATACCTACGCCACTATCTCTATAAACATGGAAATATCTACATCGCTATCTGTATAAACATGGATATATCTACACCGTTATCTGCATAAACATGGAAATATCTCCACCGTTATCTGTATAAATATGGAAATATCTACACCGCCATTTGAGTAAACATACAAATATCTACAGAGTCATCTGTATACACATAGAAATATCTACACAGCCGTCTGGAAACATGGATGTATCTACACAACTATCTCTATAAACAAGGAAATACCTACAGCGCTATCTCTATAAACATGTAAATATCAACACCACAGTCTCTACAAGCATGGAAATATCTACACCGCCATCTATGTAAACATGAAAATCTCTACACCGCTATCTGTATAAAGATGGAAATATCTACACCGCTATCTGTATAAAGATGGAAATATCTACACCGCTATCTCTATAAACATGGAAATATCTACACAGCCATCTGTATAAACATGGAAATATCTACACTGCTATTTCTATAAACATGGAAATATCTACATCGCTATCTGTATAAACAGGGTAATATCTCCACCGCTATCTGTATAAACATGGAAATATCTACACTGCTATCTGCATAAACATGGAAATATCTACACCGCTATCTGTATAAACATGGAAATATCTACAATGCTATCTGTGTAAACATGGAAATATCTACACAGCTATCTGTGTAAACTTGGAAATATCTACACAGGTATCTGTGTAAAAATGGAAATATCAACACGGCAAATTGTGCAAAGAGGGAAATATATACACCGCTATCTCTGAAAACACGGAAATATCTACAACGCTATCTGTATAAACATGGAAATATCTACACCACTATCTGTATAAACAAGGAATTATCTAAAACACCATCTGTATAAACATGGAAATACCTACACCACTATCTGTAGAAATATGGAAATATCTACACCGTCATCTCTATAAACATGGAAATATCTATACCGCTATCTGTATAAACATGGAAATACCCACACCGCTATCTGTATAAAAATGGAAATAGCCACACCGCTATCTGTATAAACATGGAAATGTCTACACCGATATCTGTATAAATAAGGAAATATCTACACCGCCATCTGTATAAACATGGAAATAACTACACCGATATCTGTATAAATATGGAAATATCCACACCGCTATCTCTATAAACATGGAAATACCTACACCGATTTCTCTATAAACATGGAAATATCTACACTGCAATCTCTATATACATGGAAATATCTACACCGCCATCTCTATAAACATGAAAATATCTACACCGCCATCTTCAGAAACATGGATGTATCTACACCGCCATCTTTATACACATGGAAATATCTGCAACTCTATCTGTGTAAACACAGAAATAACTACACGGCTATTTGTGTAAACATGGAAATATCTGCACCGCTCTCTGTATAAAGATGGAAATATCTACACCACTATCTGTAAAACGTGGAAATATCTACACCGCTCTCTGTATAAACCTGGAAATATCTACACCGCTATCTCTATAAACATGAAAATACTTACACCACCATTTCTATGAGCATGGAAATATTTACACCGCAATCTCTATAGACATAGAAATAACTACACCGCCATCCCTATAAACATGGAAATATCTACACCACCATCTGCATAAACATAGAAATATCTACACAGACATCTGTATAAACATGGAAATATCTACACTGCCATCTGTATAAACTTGGAAATATCTACACTGACATCTGTAGAAAGATGGAAATGTCTACAAAGCGATCTGTATAAACATGGGAATTTCTACACCGCTACCTGTATAAACATGGAAATATCTACACCGCTATCAGTAACAACATGGAAATAACCACACTGCAATCTATATAAACATGGAAATATCTACAATGCCATCTCTTTAAACACGGAAATACCTACACAGCTATCTGTGTAAACATGGAAATAACTACACCGCTATCTGTGTAAATTTGGCAATACTTACAACGCAATCTGTGCAAAGATGGAAATATCTACACCGCTATCTGTGTAAACATGGAAATATCTACACAGCTATCTGTATAAACATGGAAATAACTACACTGCTATCTGTATAAACATGGAAAAATCTACAGCGCCATCTGTATAAACATGGAAATATCTCCAATGCCATCTGTACACAAATGGAAATATCTACACAGCCATCTGTATAAACATGGAAATATCTACACCGCTATCTCCGTAAACATGGAAATATCTACACCGCTATCTGTATAAACATGGAAATATCTATACCGCAGTCTCTATAAACATGGAAATATCTCCACCGCTATCTGTGTTAACATGAAAATATCTACATCGCTATCTGAATAATCATGGACATATCTACACCGCAATCTGTATAAACATGTAAATATCTATCACGCTATGTGTGTAAACATGGAAATATCTACACTGCGGTCTGCATAAACATGTTAATATCTACACCACTATCTGTATAAACACGTAAATATCTACACCACGATCTGTATAAACCTGGAAATATCTACACCGCTATCTGTGTAAACATGGAAATATCTTCACCGCTATCTGTACAAACATGAAAATATCTACACCGCCATCTCTATAAACATGGAAATATCTACACTGCCATCTCTATAAAGATGGAAATATCTACACCGCGAGCTGTATAAACATGGAATTATCTACAACGCTAGTTGTATAAACATGGAATTATCTACAACGCTAGTTGTATAAACATGGAAATAGCAACACCGCTATCTGTATAAACATGGAAATACCTACACTGCTATCTGTATAAACATGGAAATATCTACACAACTATCCCTATAAACATGGAAATACCTACACCGCCATCTCTATACACATAGAAATATCTACACCGCTATCTCTATAAACATAGAAATATCTACACCGCCATCTCTATAAACATGGAAATATCTACACCGCCATCTTCATGAACATGGAAATATCTACTTCGCTATCTGTTTAAACATGGAAATATCTACACTGTCATCTGTATAAACATGGAAATATCTAACCTGCCATCTGTGGAAAGATGGAAATATCTACACCACGATCTGAATAAATATGAAAATATCTACACCGCTATCTCTGTAAACATGGAAATATCTACACCACTATCTGTATAAACATGGAAATATCTACATCGCTATCTGTATAAACATGGATATATCTACACCGTTATCTGTATAAACATGGAAATATCTGCACCGCTTTCTGTATAAATATTTAAATATCTACACCGCCATTTGTGTAAACATACAAATATCTACAGAGTCATCTGTATACACATGGAAATATATACACAGCCATCTGTATAAACATGGATGTATTTACACAACTATCTGTATAAACAAGGAAATACCTACTGCGCTATCTCTATAAACATGGAAATATCAACACCACAATCTCTACAAACATGGAAATATCTACACCGCTATCTATATAAACATGAAAATATCTACACCGACATCTCCATAAACATGGAACTATCTACACCACCATCTGTATAAACATGGAAATTTCTACACCGCTATCTGAATAAACAAGGAAATATCTACACCGCCATCTGTAGATACATGGAAATATCTACACCGCAATCTGTATAAACATGGATATACCTACACCGCTATCTGTAGAAATATGGAAATATATTCAATGCTATCTGTGTAAACTTGGAAATATCTACACAGCTATCTTTGTAAACTTGGAAATATCTACCCAGGTATCTGTGTAAAAATGGAAATATCTACACAGCAATCTGTGAAAAGATGGAAATATCTACACCGCTATCTCTGTAAACATGGAAATATCTACACTGCTTCCTGTATAAACATGGAAATATCTACACCGCTGTCTGTTTAAACAAGGAAATATCTACACCGCCATCTGTACAAACATGGAAATTTCTACACCGCAATCTGTATAAACATGGAAATACCTACACCGCAATCTGTATAAACATGGAAATATCTACAATGCTATCTCTGTAACCATGGAAATATCTACACAGCTATCTGTGTAAACTTGGATATATCTAAACCGCTATCTCTGTAAGTTTGGCAATACCTACACCGCAATCATTGCAAAGTTAGAAATAGCTACACCGCTATCTCTGTAAACATGGAAATATCTACACCGATATCTGTATAAACATGGAAATAACTACACTGCCATCTGTATAAACATGGAAATACCTACACCACTTTCTCTATAAACATGAAAATATCTACACTGCTATCTCTATATACATAGAAATATCTACAACTCCATCTCTATAAACATGAAAATATCTACACCGCCATCTTCAGAAACATGGATGTATCTACACCGCCATCTGTATAAACATGGAAGTATCTACACCACTATCTGTATAAATATGGAAATATCTTCACTGCCATCTGTATAAACATGGCAATATCTACACCGCCATCTGTATAAAGATGGAAATATCTACACCGATATCTGTATATATATGGAAATATCTACACCACTATCTGTATAAAGAAGGAAATATCTACACCGCCATCTGTATAAACATGGAAATACCTACACCGCTATCTGTAGAAATATGGAAATATCTACACCGCTATCACTATAAACATGGAATTACCAACACCGCTTTCCCTATAAATGTGGAAATATCTACATCGCAATCTCTATAAACATGGAATTATCTACACCGCCATCTCTATAAACATGAAAATATCTACACCGCCATCTTCAGAAACATGGCTGTATCTTCACCGCCATCTGTATAAAGATCGAAATATCTACACCACTATCTGTATAAACATGGAAAAATCTTCACTGCCATCTGTATAAAGTTGGAAATATCTGCACTGCGAGTTGTATAATCATGGAAATATCTTCACCGCTATCTCTATAAACATGGAAATACCTACAACGCCATCTCTATAAACATGGAAATATCTACACCGCTATCTGTATAAAAATGGAAATATCTGTACCGCTATCTGTATAAACCTGGAAAGATCTACACAGCTATCTGTATAAATATGGAAATATCTACAACGCTGTCTCTCTAAACATGGAAATGTCTACACTGCTATCTGTATAAGCATGGAAATATCTACATCGTTATCTCTATAAACATGAAAATATCTTCACTGACATATGTATAAACATGGAAATAACTTCAGAGTCATCTGTATAAACATGGAAATATCTACACCACCATCTGTATAAACATGGAAATATCTACACGGAAAGCTGTATAAACATGGAAATATATAGACAGTCATCACTATAAACATGGAAATATCTAAACCGCTATTTGTATAAACATGGAAATACCCACACCGCTATCTGTATAAACATGGAAATAGCCACACCGCTATCTGTATAAACATGGAAATGTCTGCACCGCTATCTTTATAAACATGGAAATATCTGCAACTCTATCTGTGTTAACACAGAAATATCTACACGGCTATTTGTGTAAACATGGAAATATCGGCACCGCTATCTGTATAAAGATGGAAATATCTACACCAATATCTGTAAAATGTGGAAATATCTACACCGCTCTCTGTATAAACCTGGAAATATCTACACCGATATCTGTATAAATAAGGAAATATCTACACCGCCATCTGTATAAACATGGAAATAACTACACCGCTATCTGTATAAATAAGTAAATATCCACACCGCTATCTCTATAAACATGGAAATACCTACACCGATTTCTCTATAAACATGGAATTATCTACAGTGCAATCTCTATATACATGGAAATATCTACACCGCCATCTCTATAAACATGAAAATATCTACACCGCCATCTTCAGAAACATGGATGTATCTACACCGCCATCTGTATAAACATGGAAATATCTACACCACTATCTGTATAAACATGGAAATATCTTCACTGCTATCTGTGTAAACATGGAAATATCTACACCGACATCTGTATAAAGTTGGAAATATCTACACCGCAATCTGTATAAATATGGAAATACCTACACCGCTACCTCTATAGACATGTAAATATCTACACCGCTATCTGTATACACATGGAAATATCTACACTGCCATCTGTATAAAGAGGGAAATATCTACACCGCGAGCTGTATAAACATGGAAATATCTACACCGCTATCTGTATAAACATGGAAATACCAACACCGTTATCTGTATAAACATGGAAATATCTACACCGCTATCTCTATAAACATGAAAATGGTTACACCACCATCTCTATGAGCATGGAAATATTTACACCGCTATCTCTATAGAAATAGAAATAACTACACCGCCATCCCTATAAACATGGAAATATCTACACCGCCATCTGCATAAACATAGAAATATCTACACAGACATCTGTATAAACATGGAAATATCTACACTGCCACCTGTATAAACTTGGAAATATTTACACTGACATCTGTAGAAAGATGGAAATGTCTACAAAGCGATCTGTATAAACATGGGAATTTCTACACCGCTACCTGTATAAACATGGAAATATCTACACCGCTATCAGTATCAACATGGAAATAACCACACCACAATCTGTATAAACATGGAAATATCTACAATGCTATCTCTGTAAACATGGAAATACCTACACAGCTATCTGTGTAAACTTGGAAATATCTACACAGGTATCTGTGTAAAAATGGAAATATCTACACGGCAATCTGTGCAAAGTTGGAAATATCTACACCGCTATCTCTGTAAACATGGAAATATCTACACCGCTATCTGTATAAACATGGAAATATCTACACCGCTATCTGTATAAACAAGGAAATACCTACACCGCCATCTTTAGAAACATGGAAATATCTACACCGCCATCTGTATAAACATGGAAATACATACAGCGCTACGTGTATAAATATGGAAATGACTACACCGCTATCTCTATAAACATGGAAATACCTACACCACTTGCACTATAAACATGGAAATATCTACACCGAAATCTCTGTAAAAATGGAAATATCTACACTGCCATCTGTGTAAACATGAAAATATCTACACCGCCATCTTCAGAAACATGGCTGTATCTACACCGCCATCTGTTTAAACATGGAAATATATACACCACTATCTGTATAAAGATGGAAATATCTTCACTGCCATCTGTATAAAAATGGAAATATCTGCACTGCAAGCGGTATAAACATGAAAATATCTACACCGCTATCTGTATAAATATGGAAATACCAACACCGCTATCTGTATAAACATGGAATTATCTACACCTCTCTCTGAATAAACATGGAAATATCTGCACTGCTATCTCTATAAACATGGAAATACCTACACCACCATCTGTATAAACATGCAAATATCTACAGGGAAATCTGTATATACATGGAAATATCTAGACAGTCATCTCTATAAACATGGAAATATCTACACCGCTATCTTTATAAACTTGGAATTACCGACACCGCTATCTGCATAAACATGGAAATATCTGCACCGCTGTCTTTTTAAACATGGAAATATCTGCAAATCTATCTGTGTAAACACCGAAATATCTACACGGCTATCTGTGTAAACATGGAAATATCTGCACCGCTATCTGTTTAAAGATGGAAATATCTACACCACTATCTCAAAAACTTGGAAATATCTGCACCGCTCTCTGTATAAACTTGGAAATATCTACACCAATATCTGTATAAACATGGAAATATGTACTCCGCTATCTTTATAAACAAGGAAATATCTACACCGCCATCTGTATAAACATGGAATTATCTACACCACCATTTGTATAAACATGGAAATATCTACACCGCTATCTGTATAAATACTGAGATATCTACACTGCAATCTCTATAAACATGGAAATATCTAAACCACTATCTTCATAAACATGGAAATATCTACACCGTTATCTCTATAAACATGGAAATATCTACACCGCCATCGGTATAAACATGCAAATACCTACCCAGTCATCTGCATAAACATGGAAATATCTACACCAGCATCTCTATAAACATGGAAATATCTGCACCACTATATCTATATACATGGAAATATCTACACAGCCATCTGTATGAGCATGGAAATATCTTCACCGCTGTCTCAATAAACATGGAAATATCTATACCGCTATCTGTGTAAACAAGGAAATATCTACACCGCTATCTGTGTAAACATAGAAATATCTCCACCGCTATCTATATGAACATGGAAATATCTCCACCGCTATCTGTATAAACATGGAAATACCTACACCTGTATCTGTATCAATATGGAAATACCTAAACCGCTATCTGTATAAACAAGGAAATATCTACAACGCTATCTGTGTAAACATGGAAATATCTACACAGCTATCTGTGTAAACTTGGAAATATGTACACCGCTATCTGTGTAAACATGGAAATATCTACAACGCTATCTGTGTAAACATGGAAATATTTACAACGCTATCTGTGTAAACATGGAAGTATCTACACAGCTATCTGTAAAACGTGGAAATATCTACACATCTATCTGTATAAACGTTGAAATATCTAAACCGCTATCTGTATAAATGTGGAAATATCTTCAACGCTATCTGTATAAACGTGGAAATATCTACATCGCTATCTGTATAAACGTGGAAATACCTTCACCGCTATTTATATAAACCTGGAAATATCTACACCGCTATCTGTATCAACGTGGAAATAACTACACCGCTATCTGTATAAACATGGAAATATCTACAATGCTATCTCTGTATACCTGTAAATATCTACACAGCTATCTGTGTAAACTTGGAAATACCTACACCGCTATCTGTGTAAAGTTGGCAATATCTACACCGCAATCTGTGCAAAGATGGAAATATCTACTCTGCTATCTCTGTAAACAAGGAAATATCTACTCCGCTATCTGTATAAAAATGGAAATATCTACAGCGCCATCTGTATGAACATGGAAATATCTACAGCGCCATCTCTGTAAACATTGAAATATCTACATTGCCATCTTTAAAAATATGGAATTATCTACCCAGTCATTTGTATAAACATGGATATATCTACAACGCCATCTCTATAAACATGGAAATATCTACACCATCTGTTTAAGCATGGAAATATCTACACAGCCATCTGTGTAAACATGGAAATATCTACACCGCTATCTCCATAAACACGGAAATACCTACACCGCTATCTCTATAAACATGGAAATATGCACACCGCCATCTGTATAAACATGGAAATTCTTACAAAGTTATCTGTATAAACATGGAAATATCTACACCGCAGTCTGTATAAACATGGAAATATCTACACAGACATCTGTATATACATGGAAATATCTACACCGCCATCTGCATATCCATGGAAATATCTATGCCAAAATCTGTATAAACTTGGAAATATCTACACGGCCATCTGTGTATAGATGGAAATATCAACACTGCCATCTGTACAAACATGGAAATATCTACACCGCTATCTCTATAAACATGGAAATATCTGCACTGCCATCTGTAAAAACATGGAAATACCTATACAGTCATCTGTATAAACATGGGAGTATCTACACCACCATCTGTATAAAGATGGAAATATCTACAATGCCATCTGTATACACATGGAAATATCTACACAGCCATCTGTATAAACATGTAAATATCTACACTGCTATCTCTGTAAACATGGAAATATCTACACCGCCATCTGTATAAACATGAAAATATCTACACTGCCATCTCCATAAACATGGAACTATCAACTCCGCCATCTGTATAAACATGGAAACACCTACACCGCCATTTGTGTGAATAAGGAAATATCTACAATGCCATCTGTATAAAGATAAAAATATCTGCACCGCGAGCTGTATAAACATGGAAATATCTACATCGCTATCTGTATAAACGTGGAAATACCAACACCGCTATCGGTATAAACATGGAAATATCTACAACGCCATCTACATAAACATGGAAATAACTTCACCACTATGTCTACAAACATGGAAATATCTACACCGCTATCTCTATAAACATGAAAATATCTACATCGCCATCTGCATATCCATGGAAATATCTGCACTGCCATCTGTATAAAGATGGAAATATCTAAACAGCAATCTGTGTACAGATGGAAATATCAACACCGCCATCTGTACAAACATGGAAATATCTACACCGCTATCTGTATAAACTTAGAAATATCTACACTGCAGTCTGTTTAAACATGGAAATATCTACACCGGTATCTGTATAAACATGGAAATATGTACACCACGATCAGTATAAACATGGAAATATTTTCACCACTATCTGTATAAACTTGGAAATATCTACACTGCTATCTCTATAAATATGGAAATATCTACACCGCCATGTGTATAAACATGGAAATAACTACACAGTCATGTGTAGGAACACGGAAATATCTACACCATCGTTTGTATAAAGATGGAAATCTCTACAACGTTATCTGTATAAACATGGATATATATACACAGCCCTCTGTATAAATATGGAAATATCTGCAAAGGCATCTGTTTAAACATGGAAATATCAACACCGCCATCAGTAAAAACATGGAAATATCTGCACGGCTATCTGTATAAACATTGCAATATGTACACCGCGGTCTGTTTAAACATGTTAATACCTACACCGCTATCTGTATAAACATGTAAATATCTACACCACGTTCTGTATAAATATGGAAATATGTACACCGCTATCTGTATAAACATGGAAATACCTACACAGCCATCTGTGTAAACATGGAAATATCTACTCTGCTAACTCTATAAACATGGAAATACCTACAACGCTATCTCTATAAACATGGAAATACCTACAACGCAATCTCCATCAACATGGAAGTATCTACACTGCTATCTGTATAAACATGGAAATTCTTCACCGTTATCTCTATAAACATGGAAATACCTACACTGCCATCTGTATAAACATACAAATATCTACAAAGTCATGTGTATAAACATGGAAATATCTACACCACCATCTCTATAAACATAGAAATATCTACACTGCCATGTGTATACACATGGAAATATCTACACATCCATCTGTATAAACATGGAAATATCTCCACCTCTATCTCTATAAACATGGAAATATCTACACATCCAGCTGCATAAACATGGAAATATCTACACTGCAATGTACACACATGGAAATATCTACACAGCCATCTCTATAAACATGGAAATATCTACACCGCTACCTCTATAAACATGGAAATACCTACAAAGCAATCTGTGTAAACATGGAAATATCTACATCGCTCGTTGTATAAACATGGAAATATCACCACCGCTATCTGTTTATATATGGAAATATCTACACCGCTATCTGTATAAGAATGGAAATATCTACACAGTCAACTGTATATACATGGAAATATCTACACCACCATCTCTTTAAACATGGAAATATCTACACTGCCATCTGTAAACATGGAAATATCTACCCAGTCATCTGTATATACATGGAAATCTCTACACCACCATCTCTATAAACATGCAAATATCTACACTGCCGTCTGTATACACATAGAAATGACTACAGAGCCATCAGTATAAACATGGAAACATCTGCACCGTTATCTTTATACACATGGAAATACTTACCCTGTAATCTCTATAAACATGGAAATATCTACACCACAATCTCTATAAACATGGAAATATCTACACAGCTATCAATATATAAACAAGGAAATACCTACACCGCAATCTGTATATACATGGAAATATCTACACCGCTATCAGTATAAATATGGAAATATCTACACCGCTATCTGTATAAATATGGAAATATCTACACCGCTATCTCTATATACATGGAATTGTCTACAGCGCTATCTGTATAAACATGGAAATAACTACACCGCCATCTCTATAAATCTGCAAATATCTACACCGCAATCTGTATAAACATGGAAATAACTACACTGCTATCTGTATAAACATGGAAATATCTACACCGCTATCTGTATAAACTTGGAAATATCTACACCGCCATCTGCATAAACTTGGAAATATCTCCACCGCTATCTGTATAAACATGGATATATCTACCTAGCTATCTGTATAAACATGGAAATATCTTCATCGCTATATGTATAAACAGGGATATATCTCCACCGCTGTCTCTATAAACATGGATATATCTACACCACTATCTTTATAAACATGGAAATATCTACACCGCTTTCTGTATAAACATGGAAATATCTAAACCGCTATCTGTATAAACATGGAAATATCTACAACGCTATCTGTATATACATGGAAATATCTACACGGCTATCTGTATAAACATGGAAACATCTACACCGCTATCTGTATAAATATGGAAATATATATACCGCTATCTCTATAAACATGGAAATGTTTACACCGCTATCTGCATAAACATGGAAATATCTTCATGGCTATCTCTATAAACTTGGAAATATCTACACAGCTATCTATATAAACAAGGAATTAACTACACCGCAATCTGTATAAACATGGAATTATCTACACTGCTTTCTCTATAAATATGGATATATCTACACCGCTATCTCTATAAACATGGAAATGTCTACACAGCTATCTGTATAAACATGGAAATATCTACATGGCTATGTCTATAAACATGGAAATATCTACACCGCCGCCTGTAAAAACATGGAAATACCTAAACAGTCATCTGTATAAACATTGAAATATCTACACCGCTATCTCTATAAAAATGGAAATACCTACACCGCAATTTGTATAAACATGGAAATATCTACACCGCTATCAGTATAAACATGGATATATCTACACCACTATCTGTAAAAACATGGAAATATATACACTGCCATCTGTATAAACATGGAAATAGGCACACCGCTATCTGTGAAATCATGGAAATATCTACACCAACATCTGAATAAACATGGAAACATCTATACAGCTATCTGTAGAAATATGGAAATAACTACACCGCTATCTGTATAAATATGGAAATATCTACAGCGCTATCTCTATAAACATGGAAATTTCTACATCGCTATCTGTATAAACATGGAGATATCTACACGGTTTTCTATGTAAACATGGAAATATCTAAAGTGCCTTCTGTATAAACATGGAAATAACTACAGAGTCATCTGTATAAACATGATAATATCTACACCACCGTCTGTATAAACATGGAAATATCTACACTGCCATCTGTATAAACATGGAAATATCTACAAAGCCATCTATATAAAAATGGAAATATCTACACCGCTTTCTTTATGAACATGGAAATAGCCACACCGAAATCTGTATAAACATGGAAATATCTACACCGCCATCTGCAAAAACTTGGAAATATCTAAACGGTCATCTGTAAAAACATGGAAATATCCACACTGCCATCTGTATACACATGGAAATGTACACAGCACTATCTGTATAAACATGGGAAAATCTACATCGCTATCTGTATAAACATGGAAATATCTCCACCGCTATCTGTATGAACATGGACATATCTACACCGCCATCAGTATAAACATGGAAATAACTTCACCGCTATCAGTATAAATATGGAAATATCTACAACGCCATCTCTATAAACATGGAAATGTCTACACCGCCATCTGTATAAACATGGATATATCTACACCGCCATCTCTATAAATATAGAAATATCTACACCGATACATGTATAAACATGGAAATATCTACAACACTATCTGTGTAAACATGGGAATACCTTCACAGTTATCTGTGTAAACATGGAAATATGTACACTGCTATCTGTGTAAAGATGGAAATATCTTCTACGCAATATGCGCAAATATGGAAATATCTACACCGCTATCTCTGTAAACATGGGAATATCTATACCGCTATCTGTATATTCATGGAAATATCTACACTGCTGTCTGTATAAATATGGAAATAAATACATCGCTATGTGTATA
Source organism: Pan paniscus (assembly GCF_029289425.2). Taxonomy (NCBI): domain Eukaryota; kingdom Metazoa; phylum Chordata; class Mammalia; order Primates; family Hominidae; genus Pan; species Pan paniscus. The sequence goes on from NC_073255.2 coordinate 125,050,384, forward strand.
AACATGGAATTATCTACACCGCTATCTCTATAAACATAGAAATATCTAAAACGACATCTGTATAAACATGGAAATATCTACACCGCCATCAGCATAAACATGGAAATAACTACACCGCCATATATAAACATGGAAATATCTACACTGCCATCTCTATAAACATAGAAACATCTACACTGTCATCTGTAGAAAGATGGAAATATCTGCACCGAGATCTTCATAAACATGGAAATATCCACACCTCTACCTGTATAAACATGGAAATATCTTCACCACTATCTGTATAAACATGGAAATATCTACACTGCCATCTGTATAAACGTGGAAATATCTACACTGCCATCTCTAAACACATGGAAATACCTACACCGCTATCTGTATAAGCATGGAAATATCTACACCGCTATCTTTATAAACATGGAAATATCTACACCGCTATCTGTATAAACATGGGAATATCTACAACAATATCTGTGTAAACAGGGAAATATCTACACACCTCTCTGTGTCAACATGGAAATATGTACACCGCTATCTGTGAAAGATGAAAACATGTACACCACAATCTGTGCAAATATCAAAATATCTACACCGCTATATCTGTAAACATGGAAATATCTACCCAGTTATGTGTATAAACATGGAAATATCTACACCGCTATCTGTATAAACATGGAAATTTCTACTCTGCTATCTCTATAAGTATTGAAATACCTAAAACGCAGTCTCTATAAACATGGAAATGCCTACACCGCTATCTGTAAACATGGAAATATCTACAACACTATCTTTATAAACTTGGAAATATCAACACCGCCTTGTGTATAAACATGGAAATAAACCCACCGCTATCTGTATAAACATGGAAATATCTCCAACGCTATCTCTATAAACATTTAAATATCTACACCGCTATCTGTATAAACATGGAAATATCTCCAATTCTATCTGTGTAAACATGGAAATATCTACACCGCTATCTGTATAAACATGGGAATATCTACATTGCTATCTGAATAAACATGGAAATATCCCCAGCGCTATCTCTATGAACATGAAAATATCTACACCACTATCTTTGTAAACATGGAAATATCTTCACCGCTACCTGTATAAACATGGAAATATCTACAACACTATCTGTGTAAACATGGGAATATCTTCACAGTTATCTGTGTAAACATTGAAATATCTACACCGCTATCTTTGTAAAGATGGAAATATCTTCACCGCTATCTGTGTAAAGATGGAAATATCTTCACCGCAATATGCGCAAATATGGAAATATCTACACCGCCATCTCTGTAAACATGGAAATATCTGCAGCGCTATCTGTATAAACATGGAAATATCTGCACTGCTATCTGTATAAACATGGAAATATCTCCATGGCTATCTCTGTAAACATGGAAATATCTACACCGCCATCTGTATAAACATGGAAATACCTAAACAGTCATCTGTATAAACATGGAAAAATCGACACCACTATCTGTATACACATGGAAACATCTACAACGCCATCGGTATAAACATGGAAATATCTACACAGCCGTCTGTATAAACATGGAAATATCTATTCAGCCATCTCTATAAACATGGAAGTATCTACACAGCTATCTGTATAAATATGGAAATAGTCACACTGCTATCTGCATAAACATGGAAATATCTACCCCTCCATTTGGAAAAACATGGAAATATCTACACAGTCATCTGTATAAACATGGAAATATCTACATCGCTATCTGTATAAACATGGAAATATCTCCAGCGCTATCTCTATAAACATGGAAATATCTACACCGTTATCTTTGTAAACATGGAAATATCTACACAGCTACCTGTATAAACATGGAAATATCTATAACACTATCTGTGTAAACATGGGAATACCTTCACAGCTATCTGTGTTAACGTGGAAATATGTACGCCTCTATCTGTGTAAAGATGGAAATATCTACCCCGAAATATGTGCAATTATGGAAATATCTACACAGCTATCTCTGTAACCATGCAAATATCTACACCGCTATCTGTATAAACACGGAAATATCTTCACTGCTATCTGCATAAACATGGAAATATCTACATGGCTATCTCCATAAACATGGAAATATCTACACCGCCATCTGTATAAACATGGAAATACCGACACAGCCATCTTTATAAACATGGAAAAATCTACACCACTATCTGTATAAACATGGAAATATCTACACAGCCATCTGTATAAACATGGAAATATCTACACAGCCATCTGTATAAACATGGAAATATCTACACTGCCATCTGTATAAACATGGAAATATCTACACAGACATCTGTATAATCATGGAAATATCTACACAGCCATCTCTAAAAACATGGAAATATTTACATTGCTATCTGTATAAACATGGAAATTGCCACACCTCTATCTGCATAAACATGGAAATATATACACCGCCATCTGTAAAAACATGGAAATATCGACACAGTCATCTGTATAAACATGGAAATATCTACACCTACATGTGTATAAACATGGAAATATCTACACTGCCATCTGTATACACATGGAAATATCTACACAGCCATCTGTATAAACACGGAAATATCTACACCGCTATCTCCATTAACATGGAAATACCTACACCGCAATCTGTATAAACATGGAAATATCTACACCACTATCTGTATAAACATGGAAGTATCTCCACAGCTATCGGTAAATATATGGAAATATCTACACCGCTATCTCCATAAACATGGAAATATCTACACCGCTAGCTGTATAAACATGGAAATATCTACTTGGCTATCTCTAGAAACATGGAAATATCTACACTGCCATCTGTACAAACATGGAAATACCTACACAGTCGATTGCATAAACATGAAAATATCTACACCACTATCTGTATAAACATGGAAATATCTACACCGTTATCTTTGTAAACATGGAAATATCTACACCGCTACCTGTATAAACACGGAAATACCTACATCACTATCTGTGTAAACATGGGAATATCTTCACAGCTATCTGTGTAACCATGGAAATATGTACACCGCTATCTGTGTAAAAATGGAAATATCTACACCGCAATATGCGCAAATATGGAAATATCTACACCGCTATATCTGTAAACATGGAAATATCTACACCGCTATCTCTGTAAACATGGAAATATCTACACCGCTATCTGTATAAACTTGGAAATACCTACACATTCATCTGTATAAACATGGAAATATCTACACCACTATCTGTATAAACATGGAAATATCTACACAGTCATCTGTATAAACATGGAAATATCTAAACCTCCATCTGTATAAACATGGATATATATACACTGCCATCTGTATAAAAATGGAAATAGCTACACCGCAGTCTGTATAAACATGGAAATATCTACACCGCCATCTGAATAAACATGGAAATATCTACACCGCTATCTGCATAAATATGGAAATATCTACACCGCTATCTCTATAAACATGGAAATATCTACACCGCTATCTGTATCTACATGGAAATATCTACACCGCTATCTCTATAAACATGGTAATATCTCCACCGCAATCTGCATAAACTTGGGAATATCTCCACCGATATCTGTATAAACATCAAATATCTCCACCGCTATCTTTACAAACATGGAAATATCTGCACCCCTATCTTTATAAAAATGGAAATATCTACAACAGTATCTGCGTAAACATGGAAATATCTACACAGCTGTCTGTGTAAACATGGAAACATGTACAACGCTATCTGTGTGAAGATGGAAATATCTACACCGCAATCTGGGCAAATATGGAAATCTCTACACCTCTATCTCTGTAAACATGGAAATATCTACACCGCTATCTGTATAAACATGAATATATCTACATCGCTATCTGTATAAACATGATTATATGTACACCGCTATCTGTATAAACTTGGAAATATATACACAGTCATCTGTCTAAACATGGAAATATCTATACCTCCATCAGTATAAACATGGGAATAACTTCACTGCAATCTGTATAAACATGGAAATATCTACACAGCCATCTGTATAAGCATGTAAATATCTACACCGCTATCTCTATATACATGGAAGAATGTACACCGCTATCTGTATAAACATGGAAATATCTGCACCGCTATCTCTATAAACATGGAAATATCTACACCGCTGTCTGTATAAACATGGAATTATCTACAGCGCTATCTGTATAACCATTGAAATATCTCCACCGCTATCTGTATAAACATGGAAATATATACACAGCTATCTTTATGAACATGGAAATATCTACACCGCTATCTGTATAAACATGGAAATATCCACAACACTATCTGTGTAAACATGAAAATATCTACACAGCTGTCTGTGTAAACATGGAAATATGTACACCGCTATCTGTGTGAAGATGGATATATCTGCATGGCAATCTGTGCAAATATGGGAATATCTACTCCTCTATTTCTGTAAACATGGAAATATCTACACCGCTATCTGTATAAACATGGAAATATCTACAAAGCTATCTGTATAAACTTGGAAATATCTACACCGCTAACTGTATAAATATGGAAATATCTTTACCGATTTCTCTATAAACTTGGAAATGTCTTCACCACTATCTGTATAAACATGGAAATATCTACATGCCTATCTCTATAAACATGGAAATATCTACACCGCCATCTGTCTAAAGATGGAATTATCTACACAGTCATCTGTATAAACATGGAAATATCTACACCACTATCTCTATGAACATGGAAATATCTACAATGCCATCAGTATAAACATGGAAATATCTTCACCGCTATCTCTACAAACATGGAAATAGCTACACCGCTATCTGTATAAACATGGAAATATCTCCACCACTCTCTGTATAAACATGGAAATCTCTAAACCGCTATCTGTATAAATATGGAAATATATTCACCAATATCTCTATAAACATGGAAATTTCTACACCACTATCTGTAAAAACATGGAAATATCTACATGGCTATCTCTATAAACATGGAAATATCTACACCGCCATCTGTATAAACATGGAAATAACTACACTGTCATCTGTATAAACATGGAAATATCTACACCACTATCTCTATAAAATTGGAAATATCTACACCGCTATCTGCATAAATATGGAAATATCTACACCGCTATGTCTATAAACATGGAAATAACTACACCGCTCTCTGTATCTACATGGAAATATCTACACCGCTATCTCTATAAACATGGTAATATCTCCACCGCAATTTGCATAAACTTGGAAATATCTCCGCCGATATCTGTATAAACATGGAAATATCTCCACCGCTATCTTTATAAACATGGAAATATCTACACCGCTATCTGTATAAACATGGAAATATCTACTCCACCATCTGTAAAGACATGGAAATATCTAAACAGTCTTCTGTATAAACATGGAAATATCTTCACCTCCATCTGTGTAAACATGGAAATATCTACACTGCCATCCTCATACCAATGGAATTATCTACACAGCCATCTGTATAAACATGGAAATATTTTCACGGCTATCTCTATAAACATGGAAACACCAAACCGCCATCTCTATAAACATGGAAATATCTCAACCGCTATCTGTATAAACATGGAAATATCTCCACCGCTATCTGTATAAACATGGAAATGTCTACAACACTATCTGTGCAAACATGAATATATCTACACAGCTGTCAGTGTAAACATGGAAATATGTACACCGCTATGTTGTGAAGATGATAATATCTACAAGGCAATCTGTGCAAATATGGAAATAACTACACCTCTATCTCTGTGAACATGGAAATATCTACACCGCTATCTGCATAAACATGGAAATAGCTACATGGCTATCTCTATAAACATGGAAATATCTACACCGCCATCTGTATAAAGTTGGAATTAACTACACAGTCATCTGTATAAACATGGAAATATCTACAATGCCATCTGTATAAACATGGAAATAACCTCACTGCTATCTCTATAAACATGGAAATTCCTACACCGCTATCTGTATACCCATGGAAATATCTCCACCGCTATCTGTATAAACATGGAAATATCAACACCGCTATCTGTATAAACTTAGAAATATCTACACCGCTATCTGTATAAATAGGGAAAAACTTCAAGGCAATCTCTATGAACATGGAAATGTCTACACCGCTATCTGTATAAACATGGAAATATCTACATGGCTATCTTTATAAACATGGAAATATCTACACCGCCATCTGTATAAACATGGAAATACCTACACAGTCATCTGTATAAACATGGAAATACCTATACAGTCATCTGCATAAACATGGAAATATCTACAATGCCTTCTGTATACACATGGAAATATCTACACAGCCATCTGTATAAACATGTAAATATCTACACTGGTATCTCAATAAACATGGAAATATCTACACCGCCATCTGCATAAACATGGAAATATCTACACAGACATCTGTATAAACATAGAAATATCTACACTGCCTTCTGTATAAACTTGGAAGTATCTACACTGACATCTGTAGAAAGATGGAAAAGTCTACAAAGCGATCTGTATAAACATGGGAATTTCTACACCGCTACCTGTATAAACACGGAAATATCTACACCGCTATCTGTATCAACATGGAAATAACTACACCGCAATCTGTATAAACGTGGAAATATCTTCAATGCTATCTCTGTAAGCATGGAAATATCTACACAGCTATCTGTGGAAATAACTACACCGCAATCTGTGCAAAGATGGAAATACCTACAACTCTATCTCTGTAAACATGGAAATATCTACACCGATATCTGGATAAACATGGAAATTCCTACACTGCAATCTGTATAAACATGGAAATCTCTACAGCGCCATCTGTATATACATGGAAATATCTACACCGCCATCTGTACACGCATGGAAACATCTACACAGTAATCTGTATAAACATGGAAATATCTACACTGCTATCTCTATAAACATGTTAATATCTACACCGCTTTGTGTATAAACATGGAAATATCTACGTCGCTATCTGTATAAACAGGGAAATATCTCCATAGCTATCTATATAAACATGGAAATATCTACACTGCTATCTGTATAAACATGGAAATATCTACACCGCTATCTGTATAAACCTGGACAAATCTACACCGCTATCTGTATAAATATGGAAATATCTAAACCGCTATCTGTATAAACATGGAAATATCTACACCGCCATCTGCATATCCATGGAAATATCTACACCGCCATTTGTGTAAACATGGAAATATCTCCACAGCCATCTGTGTATAGATGGAAATATCAACACCGCCATCTGTACAAACATGGAAATATCTACACCGCTATCTCTATAAACATGGAAATATCTGCACTGCCATCTGTAAAAACATGAAAATAGCTATACAGTCATCTGTATAAACATGGAAATATCTACAATGCCTTCTGTATACACATGGAAATATCTACACAGCCATCTGTAGAAACACGTAAATATCTACACTGGTATCTCAATAAACATGGAAATATCTACACCGCCATCTCTATAAACATGAAAATATCTACACTGCCATCTCCATAAACATGGAACTATCTACTCCGCCCTCTGTATAAACATGGAAACATCTACACCGCCATCTGTGTGAATAACGAAATATCTACAATGCCATCTGTATAAAGATATAAATATCTGTACCGCGATCTGTATAAACATGGAAATATCTACATCGCTATCTGTATAAACGTGGAAATACCAACACCGCTATCGGTATAAACATGGAAATATCTACAACGCCATCTATATAAACACGGAAATATCTACACCTCTATGTCTATAAACATGGAAATACCTACACCGCTATCTCTATAAATATGGAAATATCCACACCGCCATCTGCATATTCATGGAAATATCTACAATGCCATCTGTATAAAGATGGAAATATCTACACGGCAATCTGTTTACAGATGGAAATATCAACACCGCCATCTGTACAAACATGGAAATATCTACACCGATATCTGTATAAACATAGAAATATCTACACTGCAGTCTGTATAAACATGGAAATATCTACACCGGTATCTGTATAAACATGGAAATATCTACACCACGATCTGTACAAACATGGAAATATTTACACTGCTATCTGTATAAACCTGGAAATATCTACACTGCTATCTCTATAAATATGGAAATATCTACACCGCCATCTGTATAAACATGGAAATAACTACACAGTCAAGTGTAGGAACATGGAAATATCTACACCACCGTTTGTATAAAGATGGAAAAATCTACAACGTTATCTGTATAAACATGGAAATATCTACACAGTGATCTGTATGAACATGGAAATATGTACAGCACTCTCTGAATAAAGATGGAAATACCTACACCGCTATCTGTAAAAACATGGAAATATCTACACCACTATCTGTATAAATATGGAAATATTTACACCGCTATATCTATAAACATGGAAATATCTACACCGCTATCTCTATAAACATGTAAATACCTTCACCGCCGTCTGTATTAACATGGAAATATCTACACAGTCAACTGTATAAACCTTGAAATATCTACACTGTCATCTATATAAACATGGAAATATCTACAGAGAACTCTGAATAAACATGGAAATATCGGCACAGCCATCTGTATAAACATGGAAATATCTATACCGCTATCTGTGTAAACATGGAAATATCTACACCACTATGAGTATTAACGTGGAAATATCTCCATTGCTATCTGTATAAACATGGACATATCTCCACCGCAATCTGTATAAACATGAAAATATCTACACTGCTATCTCTATAAACATGGAAATATCTACAGTGCCATCTGTACAAACATGGAAATATCTACACAGTCATTTGTAGAAATAGGGAAATATCTACACTGCTATCTCTATAAACATGGAAATAACTACACCGCTATCTCTATAAACATGTAAATATCTACACCGCTATCTCCATCAACTTGGAAATATATACACCGCCATCTCTTTAAACATGGAGTTATCTACAACGCCATCTACATAAACAAGAAAATATCTACATTGCCATCTATATAAACATGGAAATATCTACACAGCCATCTCTATAAACATGGAAATATCTACACCGCAATCTCTATAAACATGGAAATATCTACATTGCCATTTGTAGAAAGATGGAAATATCTACACCGCCGTCTGTATAAACGTGGAAATATCTACACCGCTATCTGTATAAACATGGAAATATCTACACCGCAATCTGTATAAACATGGAAGTATCTACACCGCTATCTGGATAAATATGAAATATCTAAACCGCTATCTCTATAAAAATGGAAATATCTACACTGATATCTGTATAAACATGGAAATATCCTCACCGCTATCTCTGTGAACGTGGATATATCTACACCGCTATCTCTATAAACATGGAAATATCTACACCGCCATCTCTATAAACATGGAAATATCTGCACCGCCATCTGTATAAACATGGAAATATCTACACCTCCATCTGCATAAAGATGGAAATATCTACACTGCGATGTGTACACATGGAAATATCTACACAGCCATCTGTATAAACATGGAAATATCTACACCGCTACCTCTATAAACATGGAAATACCTACAATGCAATCTGTATAAAAATGGAAATATCTACATCGCTCTCTGTGTAAACATGGAAATATCACCACCGATATCTGTTTAAATATGTAAATACCTACACCGCTATCTGTATAAAAATGGAAATATCTACACAGTCAACTGTATATACATGGAAATATCTACACAATCATCTCTATAAACATGGAAAAAACAACACTGCCATCTGTATAAACATGGTAATATCTACACAATCATCTGTATATACATGGAAATATCTACACCACCTTCTCTATAAACATGGAAATATCTACACTGCCGTCTGTATACACATGGAAATTTCTACAGAGCCATCAGTATAACCATGGAAACATCTGCACCGCTAACTCTATACACATGGAAATAACTACACTGCAATCTGTATAAACATGGAAATATCTACACCACAAACTCTATAAACATGGAAATATCTACACCGCCATCTCTATAAATATGAAAATATCTACACCGCCATCTCCATAATCATGGAACTATCTACACCGCCATCTGTGTAAACATGGAAATATATACACTGCCGTCTGTATAAAGATGGAAATATCTGCATCCCGTGCTTCATAAACATGGAAATATCTGCATTGCTATCTGTACAAACAGGGAAATACCAACACCACTATCTGTATAAAGGTGGAAATTTCTACACCACGATCTGTATAAACATGGAAATATCTATAAGTCTCTCTGTATAATCATGGAAATAAATACACCGCTATCTGTATAAACATGGAAATATCTATACCGCCCTCTGAATAAACATGGAAATATCTACACTGCTATCTCTATCAATATGGAAATGTATACACCACTATCTCTAAAAACAAGGAAATATCTAGATTGCCATCTGTATAAACATGGAAATATGTACACAGCCATCTGAATAAACATGGAAATAACAACACCGCTATCTCTATACAGATGGAAATAATTACACAGCTATCTCTATAAACATGGAAATATCTACACCGCCATCTCTATAAACCTGGAAATATCTACACTGACATATTTATAAACATGAAAATATCTACACCGGTATCTCCATAAACATGGAACTATCTACACCACCATCTGTGTAAAAATGGAAATATCTAAACCGCTATCTGTATAAACATGGACATATCTACACTGCCATCTGTATAAAGATGGAAATATCTACACCGCGAGCAGTATAAACATGGAAATATCTACACCACTATCTGTATAAACATGGAAATACCAAAAAGCTATCTGTATAATCATGGAAATATCTAAACCACTATCTGTTTTAACATGGAAATATCTACACCACTATCTCTATAAACATGGAAATATCTGCACTGCCATCTCTAAAAACATGGAATTATCTACACCACTATCTCTATAAACTTAGAAATACCTACACCGCCATCTCTATAAACATGGAAATATGTACACCACTATCTCTATAAACATATAAATATCTACACCACCATCTCTATAAACATGATAATATCTAAACCGCCATCTGCATAAACATGGAAATATCTACACCGCCATCTGTGTAAACATGGAAATATCTATGCCTCCCTCTGTATAAACATAGAAATATCTACACTGCCATCTGTGGAAAGATGGAAATGTCTACACCGCGATCTGTATAAACTTGGAAATATGTACACCGCTACTTGTATAAACATGGAAATATCTACACCGCTATCTATATAAACATGGAAACACCTACACCACGATCTGTATAAAAATGGAAATATCTACACTGCTAGCTGTATAAACATGGAAATATCTACACCACTAACTGTATAAACATGCAAATATCTACACCACCATCTATATAAACATGGAAATATCTACACCGCCATCTGCATAAACATGGAAATATCTACAATGCCATCTGTAGAAAGATGGAAATATCTACACGGCAATCTGTGTAAACATGGAAATATCTACACCGATATCTGTAAAAACATGGAAATATCTACACCGCTATCTGTATAAACATGGAAATATCTACACCACGATCTGTATAAACATGGAAATATCTACAATGCCATCTGTACAAACATGGAAATATCTACACAGTTATATGTAGAAACATGGAAATATCTACACCAATATCTCTATAAACATGGAAATAACTACACCGCTATCTCTATGAACATGGAAATATATACACTGCTACCTCCACCAACATGGAAATATATACACCGCCGTCTCTTTAAACATGGAGATATCTACAACGCCATCTACATAAACAAGAAATTATCTACACTGCCATCTATATAAACATGGAAATATCTACACCACCATCTCTATAAACATGGAAATATCTACACTGCCATTTGTAGAAAGATGGAAATATCTACACCGCCATCTTTATAAATGTGGCAATATCTACAGCGCAATCTGTGTAAACATGGAAATATCTACACCGATATCTGTAAAAACATGGAAATATCTACACCGCTATCTGTGTAAACATGGAAATATCTAAACTGCCATCTGTGGAAAGATGGAAATATCTACACCACGATCTGTATAAATATGAAAATATCTACAACGCTAACTGTGTAAAGATGGAAATATCTGCACCGCAATCTGTGCAAAGATGGAAATATCTACACCGCTATCTCTGTAAACATGGAAATATCTACGCCACTATCTGTATAAACATGGAAATATCTACACTGCTATCTGTATAAACATGGATATAACTACACCGTTATCTGTATAAACATGGAAATATCTACGCCGCTATCGGAATAAATATGGTAATATCTACACCGCCATTTGTGTAAACATACAAATATCTACAGAGTCATCTGTATACACATAGAAATATCTACACAGCCATCTGTAAACATGGATGTATCTACACAACTATCTCTATAAACAAGGAAATACCTACAGCGCTATCTCTATAAACATGTAAATATCAACACCACAGTCTCTACAAACATGGAAATATCTACACCGCCATCTATGTAAACATGAAAATCTCTACACCGCTATCTGTATAAAGATGGAAATATCTACACCGCTATCTGTATAAAGATGGAAATACCTACACCGCTATCTCTATAAACATGGAAATATCTACACCGCTATCTGTGTATACATGGAAATATCTACACCGCCATCTACATATCCATGGAAATATCTGCGCCGCCATCTGTATAAACATGGAAATATTTACACGGTCATCTGTGTATAGATGGAAATATCAACACCACCATCTGAACAAACATGGAAATATCTGCACCGCTATCTGTATAAACATGGAAATATCTACACCGCGGTCTGTATAATCATGGAAATATGTAAACCGCTATCTGTATAAACATGGAAATATCTACACCGCTATCTCTATAAACATGGAAATATCTACACAGTGATCTGTATAAACATGGAAATATCTACACGGCCATCTGTGTATAGATGGAAATATCAACACCACCATCTGTACAAACATGGAAATATCTACACCGCTATCTCTATAAACATGGAAATATCTGCACTGCCATCGGTAAAAACATGGAAATACCTATACAGTCATCTGTATAAACATGGAAATACCTACAATGCCATCTGTATACACATGGAAATATCTACACAGCCATCTGTATAAACATGGAAATACCTACACCGCAATCTGTATAAACATGGAAATATCTACACCACTATCTGTATAAACATGGAAGTATCTCCACAGCTATCGGTAAAAATATGGAAATATCTACACCGCTATCTCCATAAACATGGAAATATCTACACCGCTAGCTGTATAAACATGGAAATATCTACTTGGCTATCTCTAGAAACATGGAAATATCTACACTGCCATCTGTACAAACATGGAAATACCTACACAGTCGATTGCATAAACATGAAAATATCTACACCACTATCTGTATAAACATGGAAATATCTACACCGTTATCTTTGTAAACATGGAAATATCTACACCGCTACCTGTATAAACACGGAAATACCTACATCACTATCTGTGTAAACATGGGAATATCTTCACAGCTATCTGTGTAACCATGGAAATATGTACACCGCTATCTGTGTAAAAATGGAAATATCTACACCGCAATATGCGCAAATATGGAAATATCTACACCGCTATATCTGTAAACATGGAAATATCTACACCGCTATCTCTGTAAACATGGAAATATCTACACCGCTATCTGTATAAACTTGGAAATACCTACACATTCATCTGTATAAACATGGAAAAATCTACACCACTATCTGTATAAACATGGAAATATCTCCACTGCCATCTGTATAAACATGGAAATATCTACACAGCCATCTGTATAAACATGGAAATATCTACACAGCCATCTCTATAAACATGGAAATATCTACAGAGCTATCTGTATAAACATCGAAAGAGCCACACCGCTATCTGTATAAACATGGAAATATCTACACAGCCGTCTGTAAAAACAAGGAAATATCTACACAGTCATCTGTAAAAACATGGAAATATCTACATCTCCATGTGTATAAACATGGAAATATCTACACCGTCATCTGTATACACATGGAAATACCTACACAGCCATCTGTATAAACATGGAAATATCTACACCGCAATCTGTATAAACATGGAAGTATCTACACTGCTATCTGTAAAAATATGAAAATATCTACACCGCTATCTCTATAAACATGGAAATATCTACACCGCTAGCTGTATAAACGTGGAAATATCTACTTGGCTCTCTCTAGAAACAGGGAAATATCTACACCGCCATCTGTATAAACATGGAAATATCTACACAGTCGATTGCATAAACATGGAAATATCTACACCACTATCTGTGTAAACATGGAAATATCTACACTGCTATCTTTATAGACATGGAAATATCTACACCGCTATCTGTATAAACATGGGAATATCTACAACAATGTCTGTGTAAACATGGAAATATCTACAGAGCTATCAGTGTAAACATGGAAATATGTACACCAATATCTGAGTAAAGATGAAAATATGTACACCGCAATCTGTACAAATATCAAAATATCTACTACGCTATCTCTTTAAACATGGAAATATCTTCCCCGTAATCTGTATAAACATGGAAATATCTACACCGCTATCTGTATAAACATGGAAATATCTACACCGCTATCTCTATAAATATTGAAATATCTACAACGATATCTCTATAAACATGGAAATGCCTACACAGCTATCTGTATAAACATGGAAATATCTACATGGCTATCTCTATAAACATGGAAATATCTACACCGCCATCTGTATAAACATGGAAATAACTACACAGTCATCTGTATAAACATGGAAACATCTACAACACTATCTATATAAACATGGCAATATCTACACTGCCATCTGTATAAACATGGAAATGTCTACACCGCCATCTGTATAAACATGGAAATATCTCCAACGCTATCTGTATAATCTCAGAAATATCTGCACTGCTATCTGTATAAACATGGAAATATCTACATGGCTATATCCATAAACATGGAAATATCTACACCGCCATCTGTACAAACATGGAAATACCTACACAGTCATCTCTATAAACATGGAAAAATCTACACCTACAGGTATATAAACATGGAAATATCTACACTGCCATCTGTATACACATGGAAATATCTACACACCCATCTGTATAAACATGGAAATATCTACACCGGTATCTCCATAAACATGGAAATACCTACACAGCAATCTGTATAAACATGGAAATGTCTACACCGTTATCTGTATAAACATGGAAATATCTACACCGCTATCTGTTAAAATATCGAAATATCTACACCGCTATCTCTATAAACCTGGAAATATTTACACTGCTTGCTGTATAAACATGGAAATATCTACTTGGCTATCTCTAGAAACATGGAAATATCTACACCGCCATCCGTATAAACATGGAAATACCTACACAGTCAATTGCATAAACATGGAAATATCTACACCACTGTCTGTATAAATATGGAAATATCTACACCGCTATCTGTATAAACATGGAAATACCTACACCGCTATCTATATAAACATGGAATTATATACACCGCTATCTCTATAAACATAGAAATATCTAAAACGCCATCTCTATAAACATGGAAATATCTACACCGCCATCAGCATAAACATGGAAATAACTACACCGCCGTCTGTATAAACATGGAAATATCTACACCGCCATCTCTATAAACATAGAAACATCTGCACTGTCATCTGTTGAAAGATGGAAATACCTACACCGAGATCTGCATAAACATGGAAATATCTACTCCTCTACCTGTATAAACATGGAAATAGCTACACAGCTATCAGTATAAATATGGAAATATTTACACCGCTATCTCTATGAACATGGAAATGTCTACACCGCCATCTGTAAAAACATGGAAATATTTACACAGTCATCTGTATAAACATGGAAATATCTACACCTAAATTTTTAAAACATGGAAATATCTACACTGCCATCTGAATACACATGAAAATATGTACACAACCATCTGTATAAACATGGAAATATCTACACTGTTATCTCTATAAACATGCAAATACCTACACCACCATCTGTATACATGGAAATATCTACACCGCTATCTGTATAAACATGGAAATATCTACACCGCTATCTGTATAAACTTGGAAATATCTACACCGCCATCTGTATAAACATGGAAATTTCTCCACCGCTATCTGTATAAAAATGGAAATATCTCCACCGCTATCTGTAAACATGGAAATATCTACACTGCTATCTGTATAAACATGGAAATATCTACACAGCCATGTGTATATACATGGAAATATCTACACCGCTATCCATATAAACATGGAAATAACTGCACCGCTATCTGTATAAACATGGAAATATCTACACCGCCATCTACATATCAATGGAAATATCTGCGCCGCCATCTGTATAAACATGAAAATATCTACACGGTCATCTGTGTATAGATGGAAATGTCAACACCGCCATCTGTACAAACATGGAAATATCTACACAGCCATGTGTATATACATGGAAATATCTACACTGCTATCCATATAAACCTGGAAATAACTGCACCGCTATCTGTATAAACATGCAAATATCTACACCGCCATCTACATATCCATGGAAATATCTGCGCCGCCATCTGTATAAACATGAAAATATCTACATGGTCATCTGTGTATAGATGGAAATATCAACACCGCCATCTGTACAAACATGGAAATATCTACACCGCTATCTCTATAAACATGGAAATATCTACACCGTGATCTGTATAAACATGGAAATATTTAAACCGCTATCTGTATAAACATGGAAATTTCTACACTGTTGTCTGTATAAATATGGAAATATCTACACCGCCATCTGTATAAACAAGGAAATACTTATACAGTCATCTGTGTAAACATGGAAATATCTATACCACCATCTGTATAAACATGGAAATATCTAAAATGCCATCTGTATACACATGGAAATACCTACACGGCAATCTGTGTATAGATGGAAACATCAACACCGCCATCTGTACAAACATGGAAATATCTACACTGCTATCTCTATAAACACGGAAATATCTACACTGCGGTCTGTATAAGCATGGAAATATCTACACCGCTATCTGTATAAACATGGAAGTATCTAGACCGCAAACTTTATAAACATGGAAATATGTACAACGTGATCTGTATAAACATGGAAATATCTACACAGCTATCTGTATAAACATGGAAATATCTACACAGCTATCTCTATAAACATGGAAATATCTACACCGCCATCTGTATAAACATGGAAATAACTACAAAGTCATGTGAATAAACATGTAAATATCTGCAAAGCCATCTGTATAAACATGGAAATATCTACACAGCCATCTGTATATACATGGAAATATCTACGCCGCTATCTGTATAAACATGGAAATAACTACACCGCTATTTGTATAAACAAAGAAATATCTACACCGTGACTTGTATAAACATGGAAATATTTACACCGCTATCTGTATAAACATGGAAATTTCTACACCGTTATCTGTATAAATATGGAAATATCTACGCCGCTATCTCTATAAACATGTACATATCTACACCGCCATCTCTATAAACATGGAAATACCTATACAGTCATCTGTGTAAACATGGAAATATCTACACCACCATCTGTATAAACATGGAAATATCTACAATGCCATCTGTATACACATGGAAATACCTACACGGCAATCGGTTTATAGATGGAAACATCAACTCCGCCATCTGTACAAACTTGGAAATATCTACACTGCTATCTGTATAAACATGGAAATATCTACACAGCTATCTCTATAAACATGGAAATATCTAAAAAGCCATTTGTATAAACAGGGAAATACCTACACAGTCATGTGTAGGAACATGGAAATATCTCCACTGCCATCTGTATAAACATAGAAATATCTACACAGCCCTCTGTAAATATGGAGATATCTGCATAGGCATCTGTATAAACATGGAAATATCTGTACCGCTATCTGTATAAACATGGAAATGCCTACACCGCTGTCTCTATAAACATGGAAGTATGTACACCGCTATGTGTATAAACATGGAAATATATCCACTGCTCTCTGTATAAAGCTGTAAATATCTACAGCTCCTTCTCTATAAACATTGAAATATCCACACTGCCATCTGTAAAAACATGGAAATATCTACACAGTCATCTGAATAAACATGGAAATATCTACACCACCATCTGTATAAACATGGAAATACCTACAATACCATCTGTATACACATGGGAATATCTACACAGTCATCTGAATAAACATGGAAATATCTTCACCACCATCTGTATAAACATGGAAATACCTACAATACCATCTGTATACACATGGAAATATCTACACAGACATCTGCATAAATATGGAAATATCTAGCCCACCATCTGTATAAACATGGAAATATCTACACTGCCATCTGTAGAAAGATGGATATATCTACACCGCTATCTCTATAAATATGGAAATATCTACACCGCCATCTCTATAAACATGGAAATATCTACACTGCCATCTCCATAAAGATTGAAGTATCTTCTCCGCCATGTGTATAAACACGGAAATATCTACACCACCATCTGTGTAAACATGGAAATATCTACACCGCTATCTGTATAAACATGGAAATATCTACAGCGCCATCTGCATGTCCATGGAAATATATACGCCGCCATCTGTATAAACATGGAAATATCTACACAGCCATCTGTATAAACACGGAAATATCTACACCGCGATCTGTATAAACATGGAAATATCTACACCGCGATCTGTATAAACATGGAAATACCTTCACCACGATCTGTATAAACATGGAAATATCTACAAAGCTATCTCTATAATCATGGAAATATCTACACCACTATCTGTATAAACATGGAAATATCTACACTGTCATCTATATAAACATGGAAATATCTAAACTGCCATCTGTGGAAAGATGGAAATATCTACACCACGATCTGTACATATATCAAAATATATACACCGCTATCTGTGTAAAGATGGAAATATCTACACCGCAATCTGTGTAAAGATGGAAATATCTACACTGCTATCTCTGTAAACATGGAAATATCTACGCCACTGTCTCTGTAAACATGGAAATATCTACGCCACTATCTGTATAAATATGGAAATATCTACATCGCTATCTGTATAAACAAGGATATATCTACACCGTTATCTGTATAAACATGGAAATATCTACACCGCTATCTGTATAAATATGGAAATATCTACACCGCCATTTGTGTAAACATAAAAATATCTACAGAGTCATCTGTATACACTTGGAAATATCTACACAGGCATCTGTATAAACATGGATGTATCTACACAACTATCTCTATAAACAAGGAAATACTTACAGCGCTATCTCTATAAACATGGAAATATCAACGCCACAATCTCCACAAACATGGAAATATCTACATCGCTATCTGTATAAACAGGGAAATATCTCCATCAATATCTGTATAAACATGGAAATATCTACACTGCTATCTTTATAAACAAGGAAATATCTACACCGCTATCTGTATAAACATGGAAATATCTTCAACGCTATCTGTGTAAACATGGAAATATCTACACAGCTATCTGTGTAAACTTGGAAATATCTACACAGGTATCTTTGTAAAAATGGAAATATCTACACGGCAATCTGTGCAAAGAGGGAAATATCTACACCGCTATCTCTGAAATCATGGAAATATCTACACCGCTATCTGTATAAATATGGAAATATCCACACCACTATCTCTATAAACATGGAAATACCTACACCGATTTCACTATATACATGGAAATATCTACACTGCAATCTCTATGTACATAGAAATAGCTACACAGCCTTCTGTATAAACACGAAAATATCTACACCGCCATCTTCAGAAACATGGATGTATCTACACCGCCATCTGTTTAAACATGGAAATATCTACCCCATTATCTTTATAAACATGGAAATACCTTCACTGCCATCTGTAAAAACATGGAAATATCTACACCGCCATCTCTATAAACACGGAAATATCTACACCCCTATCTGTATAAATATGGAAATATCTACACCGCCATCTCTATAAACATGGAAATATCTACACCACGATCAGTATAAACATGGAAATATCTACACCGCTATCTGTATAAACATGGAAATATCTCCACTGCTATCTCTATAAACATCGAAATACCTACAACGCCATCTGTATAAACATGGAAATACTTACAAATTTATCTGTATAAACATGGAAATATCTGCACCGCCATGTGTAAAAACATGAAAATATCTACACAGCCATGTGTATATACATTGAACTATCTACACCACTATCTATATAAACATGGAAATAACTACACTGCTATCTGTATAAACATGGAAATATCTACACCGCCATCTACATATCCATGGAAATATCTGTGCTGCCATCTGCATAAACATGGAAATATCTACACGGTCTTCTGTGTATAGATGGAAATATCAACACCACCATCTATACAAACATGGAAATATCTGCACCGCTATCTGTATAAACATATAAATATCTACACAGCTGTCTGTATAAACATAGAAATATCTACACCGCTATCTGTATAAACATGGAAATATCTACACCGCTATCTCTATAAACATGGAAATATCTACACCGTGATCTGTATAAACATGGAAATATTTACACTGCTATCTGTATAAACATGGAAATTTCTACACCGTTCTCTGTAGAAATATGGAAATATCTACACCGCTCTCTCTATAAGCATGGAAATATCCACACCGCCATCTGTATAAACATGGAAATACCTATAGAGTCATCTGTGTAAACATGGAAATATCTACACTACCATCTGTATAAACATGGAAATATCTTCAATGCCATCTGTATACACATGGAAATACCTACACGGCAATCTGTGTATAGATGGAAACATCAACACCGCCATCTATACAAACATGGAAATATCTACACTGCTATCTCTATAAACATGGAAATATCTACACTGCGGTCTGTATAAACATGGAAATATCTACACCGGTATCTGTATGAACATGGAAATATCTACACCATGATCTGTATAAACATGGAAATATATACACCGCTATCTGTATAAACATGGAAATTTCTGCACCGGTATCTCCATAAACATGGAAATATCTACAAAGACATCTGTGTAAACATGGAAATACCTACACAGTCATGTGTAGGAACATTAAAATATCTACACTGCCTTCTGTATAAACATAGAAATATCTACATAGCCCTCTGTATAAATATGGAAATATCTGCATAGGCATCTGTGTAAACATGGAAATATCTGCACTGCTATCTGTATAAACATGGAAATACCTACACCGCTGTCTCTATAAACATGGAAATATGTACACCGCTATGTGTATAAACATGGAAATATCTCCACTGCTCTCTGTATAAACATGGAAATATCTCCACCGTTATCTGTATAAACATGGAAATATCTACAGGGCCATCTCTATAAACATTGAAATATCTACACTGCCATCTGTAAAAACATGGAAATATCTACACAGTCATCTGAATAAAGATGGAAATATCTTCAACACCATCTGTATAAACATGGAAATACCTACAATACCATCTGTATACACCTGGAAATATCTACACAGACATCTGTATAAATATGGAAATACCTACACCGCCATCTGTATAAACATGGAAATATCTACACTGCCATCTGTAGAAAGATGGAAATATCTACACCGCTATCTCTATAAATATGGAAATGTCTACACCGCCATCTCTATAAACATGAAAATATCTACACTGCCATCTCCATAAAGATGGAAGTATCTACTCTGCCACGTGTATAAACACGGAAATATCTACACCACTATCTGTGTAAACATGGAAATATCTACACCGCTATCTCTTTAAACATGGAAATATCCACACCGCCATCTGCATGTCCATGGAAATATCTACGCCGCCATCTATATAAACATGGAAATATCTACACGGCCATCTGTGTATAGATGGAAATATCAACACCGCCATCTGTAGAAACATGGAAATATCTACACCGCTATCTCTATAAACATGGAAATATCTGCACTGCCATCTGTAAAAACATGGAAATACCTATACAGTCATCTGTATAAACATGGAAATATCTACAATGCCATCTGTATATACATGGAAATATCTACACAGCCATCTGTATAAACATGTAAATATCTACACTGCTATCTCTATAAACATGGAAATATCTACACCGCCATCTCTACAAACATGAAAATATCTACACTGCCATCTCCATCAACATGGAACTAACTACTCTGCCATCTGTAGAAACATGGAAACATCTACACCGCCATCTGTGTGAATAAGGAAATATCTACAATGCCATCTGTATAAAGATATAAATATCTGCACCGCGAGCTGTATAAACATGGAAATATCTACATCGCTATCTGTATAAACGTGGAAATACCAACACCGCTGTCGGTATGAACATGGAAATATCTACAACGCCATCTATATAAACATGGAAATATCTACAACGCTATGTCTATAAGCATGGAAATACCTACACCGCTATCTCTATAAACATGGAAATATCTACACCGCTATCTGTAAAAACATGGAAATATCTACACCGCGATCTGTATGAACATGGAAATATCTACACCGCGATCTGTACAAACATGGAAATATCTTCACCACGATCTCTGTAAACATGGAAATATCTACACCTCTATCTGTATAAACATCGTAATATCTACACCACCATCTATATAAACATGGAAATATCTACACCACCATCTGTATAAACATGGAAATATCTGCAATGCCATCTGTAGAAAGATGGAAATATCTACACCGCAATCTGTGTAAACATGGAAATATCTACACCGATATCTGTAGAAACATGGAAATATCTACACCGCTATCTCTATAAACATGGAAATAACTACACCGCGATCTGTATAAACATGGAAATATCTACACCGCGATCTGTATAAACATGGAAATATCTACACCGCTATCTGTATAAACTTGGAAATATCTACACAGCTATCACTATAAACATGGAAAATCTACACCGCCATCTGCATAAACATGGAAATACCTACAAAGTCATCTGTATAAACATGGAAATATCTACACAGCCGTCTGTATAAACATGGAAATATCTACACAGCCATCTGTATATACATGGAAATATCTACACTGTCATCTGTATAAACATGGAAATATTTACACCCCTATCTGTATAAACATGGAAATATCCACACCGCTATCTCTATAAACATGGAAAAATCAACACTGCTATCTCTACGAACATGGTAATATCTACACCGCCGTCTCTATAAACATGGAAATATCTACACCACGATCAGTATAAACATGGAAATATCTACACCGCTATCTGTATAATCATGGAAATATCTACAATGCCATCTGTAGAAAGACGGAAATATCTACACCGCAATCTGTGTAAACATGGAAATATCTACACCGATATCTGTGAAAACATGGAAATATCTACACCGCTATCTGTATAAACATGGAAATATCTACACCACGATCTGTATAAACATGGAAATATCTACACCGAGATCTGTATAAACATGGAAATATCTACACCGCAATCTGTATAAACATGGAAATATCTGCAAAGCTATCTCCATAAACATGGAAATATCTACACCGCCATCTGTATAAACATGGAAATACCTACAAAGTAATCTGTATAAACATGGAAATATCTACACAGCGAACTGCATAAACATGGAAATATCTACACAGCCATCTGTATATACGTCGAAATATCTACACCGCTATCTGTATAAACATGGAAATAACTACACCGCTATTTGTATAAACAAGGAAATATCTACACCGCAATCTGTATAAACATCAAAATATCTACACCGCAATCTCTATAAACATGGAAATATCCACACCCCTATCTGTATAAACATGGAAATATCTACACCGCCATCCCTATAAACATGGAAATATCTACACCACGATCAGTATAAACATTGAAATATCTACACCGCTGTCTGTATAAACATGGAAATATCTCCACTGCTATCTCTATAAATATCGAAATATCTACACCGCCATCTGTATAAACATGGAAATACTTACAAAGTTATCTGTATAAACATGGAAATATCTACACCACCATCTGTATAAACATGGAAATATCTACACAGCCATGTGTACATACATGGAAATATCTACACCTCTATCTATATAAACATGGAAATAACTACACCGCTATCTGTATAAACATGGAAATATCTACACCGCCATCTACATATCCATGGAAATATCTGCGCCGCCATCTGTATAAACATGGAAATATCTACACGGTCATCTGTGTATAGATGGAAATATCAACACCGCCATCTGTACAAACATGGAAATATCTGCACCGCTATCTGTATAAACATGGAAATATCTACACCACTGTCTGTATAAACATGGAAATATCTACACCGTCATCTCTATAAACATGGAAATGCCTACACCGTGATCTGTATAAACATGGAAATATTTACACCGCTATCTTCATAAACATGGAAACTTCTACACCGTTATCTGTATAAATATGGAAATATCTACACCGCTATCTCTATAAACTTGGAAATATCTACACCGCCATCTGTATAAACATGGAAATACCTATACAGTCATCTGTGTAAACATGGAAATATCTACCCCACCATCTGTATAAACATGGAAATATCTACAATGCCATCAGTATACACATGGAAATACCTACACGGCAATCTGTGTATAGATGGAAACATCAACACCGCCATCTGTACAAACATGGAAATATCTACACTGCTATCTCTATAAACATGGAAATATCTACACTGCGGTCTATATAAACATGGAAATATCTACACCGGTATCTTTATAAACATGGAAATATCTACACCACGATCTGTATAAACGTGGAAATATATACACCGCTATGTGTATAAACATGGAAATATCTGCACCGCTGTCTCTATAAACATGGAAATATCTACAAAGCCATCTGTATAAACATGGAAATTCCTACACAGTCATGTGTAGGAACATGGAAATATCTACACTGCCATCTGTATAAACATAGAAATATCTACACGGCCCTCTGTATAAATATGGAATTATCTGCATAGTCATCTGTATAAACGGAAATATCTGCATCGCTATCTGTATAAACATGGAAATACCTACACCGCTGTCTCTAAAAACATGGAAATATGTACACCGCTATGTGTATAAACATGGAAATATCTCCACTACTCTCTGTATAAACATGGAAATATCTCCACCGTTATCTGTATAAACATGGAAATATCTACAGCGCCATCTCTATAAACATTGAAATATCTACACTGCCTTCTGTAAAAACATGGAAATATCCACACAGTCATCTGAATAAACACGGAAATATCTACACCACCATCTGTATATACATGGAAATACCTAAAATACCATCTGTATACACATGGAAATATCTACACAGACATCTGTATAAATATGGAAATTTCTACACAGACATCTGTATAAATATGGAAATATCTACACGGCCATCTGTATAAACATGGAAATATCTACACTGCCATCTGTAGAAAGATGGAAATATCTACACCGCTATCTCTATAAATATGGAAATATCTACACCGCCATCTCTATAAACATGAAAATATCTACACTGCCATCTCCATAAAAATGGAAGTATCTACTCTGCCATGTGTATAAACACGGAAATATCTATACCACCATCTGTGTAAACATGGAAATACCTACACCGCTATCTGTATAAACATGGAAATATCTACACTGCCATCTGCATGCCCATGGAAATATCTATGCCGCCATCTGTATACACATGGAAATATCTACACGGCCATCTGTGTATAGATGGAAATATCAACACCGCCATCTGTACAAACATGGAAATATCTACACCGCAATCTCTATAAACATGGAAATATCTGCACTGCCATCTGTAAAAACATGGAAATAACTATAGAGTCATGTGTATAAACATGGAAATATCTACAATGCCATCTGTATACACATGGAAATATCTACACCGTTATCTCTATAAACATGGAAATATCTACACCACCATCTGTATAAACATGGAAATACCTATAGAGTCATCTGTGTAAACATGGAAATATCTACACCACCATCTGTATAAACATGGAAATAGCTACACCTCGATCTGTATAAACATGGAATTATATACACCGCTATCTGTATAAACATGGAAATATCTGCACCGCTATCTCTTTAAACATGGAAATATCTACAAAGCCATCTGTATAAACATGGAAATACCTACACAGTCATTTGTAGGAACATGGAAATACCTACACTGCCATCTGTATACACATAGATATATCTACACAACCCTCTGTATAAATATGGAGATATCTGCATAGGCATCTGTATAAACTTGGAAATATCCACACCGCAATCTGTATAAACATGGAAATATCTACACCACTATCTGTATAAATATGAAATATCTAAACCGCTATCTCTATAAAAGTGGAAATATCTCCACTGCTATCTGTATAAACATGGAAATATCTTCAATTCTATCTGTATAAACATGGAAATATCCACACCGCCATCTGTATAAACATGGAAATATCTCCACTGCTATCTCTATAAACATCGAAATAACTACACCGCCATCTGTATAAACATGGAAATACTTACAAAATTATCTGTATAAACATGGAAATATCTACACCGCGGTAGGTATAAACATGGAAATATCTACACCACTATCTGTATAAACATGGAAATATCTACTCCGCTATCTCTATAAACATGGGAATATCTACACCGTGATCTGTATAAACATGGAAATATTTACACCGCTATCTGTATAAACATGGAAATTTCTACACCGTTATTTGTATAAATATGGAAATATCTTCACCGCTGTCTCTATAAACATGGAAATATCTACACCGCCATCTGTATAAACAAGGAAATACCTATACAGTCATCTGTGTAAACATGGAAATATCTACACCATCATCTGTATAAACATGGAAGTATCTACAATGCCATCTGTATACACATGTAAATATCTACTTTGCTATCTCTATAAACATGGAAATATATACACCGCCATCTCTATAAACATGAAAATATCTACACTGCCATCTCTATAAACATGGAAATAACTACTCCGCCATCTGTATAAACATGGAAACACCTACACCGCCATCTGTGTGAATAAGGAAATATCTACAATGCCATCTGTATAAAGATATAAATATCTGCACCGCGAGCTGTATAAACATGGAAATATCTACATCGCTATCTGTATAAATGTGGAAATACCAACACCGCTATCGA
Organism: Pan paniscus; assembly: GCF_029289425.2. NCBI lineage: Eukaryota > Metazoa > Chordata > Mammalia > Primates > Hominidae > Pan > Pan paniscus. Next base: position 125,077,994 of record NC_073255.2, read on the forward strand.
TATAAACATAGAAATATCTACAACGCCATCTATATAAACATGGAAATATCTACACCGCTATGTCTATAAACATGGAAATAACTACACCGCTATCTCTATAAACATGGAAATTTCTACACCGCTATCTGTATAAACATGGAAATATCTATACCGCGATCTGTATATACATGGAAATATCTACACAGCTATCTCTATAAACATGGAAATATCTACACCGCCATCTGTATAAACATGGAAACACCTAAAATGTCATCTATATAAACATGGAAATATCTACAAAGCCATCTGTATAAACGTGGAAATATCTACACAGCCATCTGTATATACATGGAAATATCTACAACACTATCTGTATAAACCTGGAAATAACTACACCGCTATTTGTATAAACAAGGAAATATCTACACCGTGACTTGTATAAACATGGAAATATATACACCGCTATCTGTATAAACATGGAAATTTCTACACCATTATCTGTATAAATATGGATATATCTACACCGCTATCTCTATAAACATGGAAATATCTACACCGCCATCTGTATAAACATGGAAATACCTATACTGTCTTCTGTGTAAACATGGAAATATCTACACCACCATCTGTATAACATGGAAATATCTACAATGCCATCTGTATACACATGGAAATACCTACAAGGCAATCTGTGTATAGATGGAAACATCAACAACGCTATCTGTACAAACTTGGAAATATCTACACTGCTATCTCTATAAACATGGAAATATATACACGGCAGTCTTTATAAACATGGAAATATCTACACCGGTATCTGTATAAACATGGAAATATCTACACCACGATCTGTATAAACATGGAAATATATACACCGCTATCTCTATAAACATGGAAATATCTGCAGCGCTATCTCTATAGACATGGAAATATTTACAAAGCCATCTGTATAAACATGGAAATACCTACTCAGTCATGTGTAGGAACATGGAAATATCTACACTGCCATCTGTAAACATAGAAATATCTACAAAGCCCCCTGTATAAATATGGAGATATCTGCATAGCCATCTGTATAAACATGGATATATCTACACCGCAATCTGTATAAACATGGAAATATCTACACCGCTATCTGTATAAATATGAAATATCTAAACCGCTATCTCTATATAAGTGGAAATATCTACACTGCTATCTGTAAAAACATGGAAATATCTTCAATTCTATCTGTATAAACAAGGAAATATCTACACCGCTATCTGTATAAACATGGAAATATCTCCACTGCTATCTCTATAAACATCGAAATATCTACACCGCCATCTGTATAAACATGGATATACAAAGTTATCTGTATAAACATGGAAATATCTACACCGCCATCTGTATAAATATGGAAATGTCTACACAACCATGTGTATATACATGGAAATATCTACACCGCTATCTATATAAACATGGAAATAACTACACCGCTATCTGTATAAACATGGAAATATCTACACCGCCATCTACATATCCATGGAAATATCTGCGCCGCCATCTGTATTAACATGGAAATATCGACACGGTGATCTGTGTATAGATGGAAATATCAACACCACCATCTGTACAAACATGGAAATATCTGCACCGCTATCTGTATAAACATGGAAATATGTAAACCGCGGTCTGTACAAACATGGAAGTATCTACACCGCTATCTCTATAAACATGGAAATATATACACCGCCATCTGTATAAACATGGAAATACCTATACAGTCATCTGTGTAAACATGGAAATATCTACACCACCATCTGTATAAACATGGAAATATCTACAATGCCATCTGTATACACATGGAAATACCTACACGGCAATCTGTGTATAGATGGAAACATCAACACCGCCATCTGTACAAACATGGAAATATCTACACTGCTATCTCTATAAACATGGAAATATCTACACTGCGGTCTGTATAAACATGGAAATATCTACACTACTATCTCTATATACATGGAAAATCTACACCGCCATCTCTATAAACATGAAAATATCTACACTGCCATCTGTCAAAACATGGAAATATCTACACAGTCATCTGAATAAACATGGAAATATCTACAACACCTTCTGTATAAACATGGATATACCTACAATACCATCTGTATACACATGAAATATCTACACAGACATCTGTATAAACATGGAAATATCTACATTGCTATCTCTATGAACATGGAAATATCTACACCGCTATCTGTATAAACATGGAAATACCTACACCGCTATCTGTATAAACATGGAAGTATCTACAACGCTTTCTGTGTAAACATGGAAATATCTACAATGCCATCTGTGTAAACATGGAAATATCTACACAGCTATCTTTGTAAACTCGGAAATATCTACACCACTATCTGTGTAAAGATGGAAATACCTACACCGCAAACTGTGCAAAGATGGAAATATCTACACCGCTATCTCTGTAAACACGGAAATATCAACACCACCATCTGCATAAACATGGAAATATCTACACTGCCATCTGTATAAACATGGAAATATCTACACAGCCATCTGTATAAACATGGAAATATCTACACCGCTATGTGTATTAGCATGGAAATACCTACACCGCTATCTGTATAAACATGAAAATATCTACACCGCTATCACTATAAAGATGGAAATTCCTACACCGCTATCAGTATAAACATGGAAATATCTACACCGCTATATGTATAAATATGGAAATATCTACACCGCTATCTCTATAAACATGGAAATATCTACACCACTATCTGTATAAACATGGAAATGTCTACACCGCTATCTCAATAAACATGGAAATATCTACACCGCCATCTGTGTAAACATGGAAATATCTACTACGCTACCTGTATAAAAATGGAAATATCTACACCGTTATCTTTAAAAACGTGGAAATATCTACACCGCTATCTGTATAAACCTGGAAATATCTACACCGCCATCTCTATAAACATGGAAATATCTACACCGCCATCTTTAAAAACATGGAAATATCTACACACTCATCTGTATAAACATGGAAATATCTACACCATCATCTGTATAAACATGGAAATATCTACACTGCCAGGAGCTCATGAGCAGCCTGGGCAATACAGCAAGGCCTCATCTCTACAAAAAAATTAGAAATATTAGCTGGCCATGGTCGTGTGCACCTGTAGTCCCAGCTTCTTAGGAGGCTGAGGTGGGAGGATCTACGGAGCCCAGGATTTTAAGGCTGCAGTTAGCTTGGATAACGACTGCACTCCAACCTGGATGGCAGAACAAGAACCTGTTTCAAAAAAGAAAAAAGAAAAAAAAACCTAAAAACTAAAAACTGGATGTAGTTTGCTAGTAACTAAACAGCAAATTAATTGTAACATGCTTACATATCAACGATGTCTTTCTTCTTTGATCATGAACCTGCTCACTAAGAAGCTGCTGAAGTCCATGGTAGTGACAGGTACATGTCTGCATCCTTGTCCTGACCTGCATCTTCTTTGATTGTCCCCATCTGTGTCTCCGACTGGCACTGCCGAACCGTCTTGCTACCTTATCAATGTTGTACTGAACCAGACTGCTAACTGATCAATGTTGTCAAGCTCACTGCACAAACCTGCTCTTACAAGGTAGATTTCTGCCTGGAATAGCCATACTTACACTGTTTATATTCCTTACTCCTGACCCATCCAACGCAGCACAAGTTCTATTTATTGCCATAGAAACATAGGTCATTTGGAAACACCTCCTTCATTTCTATGGAATGTTCAAACATTTCTGACATTTTGGACTCTGTTCTAGCCTCTTGTTAAATATATCCAGAAAAGAGACAAAGCTTTATGGGGAGGCTATATGCACACATATGCTATAGAATAAGCTATCTAAATGCTTAAAAATACTTTCCATCTGTCACCGCACCTTAACAGGTACACAGAAATTAAGTATGTGTATATCTGTCTGTATAGATACGTATAAATATATATCCCCAAAACAAAATCTCATTCTCTTACTTATACATAGGGAGAATATAGGTGAATATACATATACATTTATAGGTAGAACAAAAAACCCTCAGCCTCTTTAGGGCCATGTGTTTTCTCTGAGTAATTGTCACAATTAATTAAAATACATGTGTATGCCTTTTTAGATAAATTTCATCAGACCAGTTTCTGTCTGGTTGGAAAATAATAACTGCCTATTTGCTAAGTGCCCCTGCCCCCGTACTATGTTCCAGTGAACTAAAGACCTCTGGCAATCATAGATTTACAACTCAGCAAGATTAAACAATTTATTGTTATTTATGACATCCAAGCTGTATCTTCTGTATTATATTCCACATTAGCATCTATCACCTTACATTTGGGAGATCCTGTCCAAAAAATGATTATGCCTCCTAACCAAACATTCAGCAGGGCTGCAGGAACAGGCCCCCTGAACAAACATCCTGCCAAAGTACTTTAAAGCACCGTGAGCTGCCACAGCTGTGCATTTTCAGATGACTCAGCAGATTAGCGTGGAGTCTCTTAGCCTCTGCTTGGTCTGTTCCTTTCAGTGATCTCTCACATGGCCCAGTCCATTCGGTTTGAAAATCCTCATGAAATGAGCAGATTATGATCTGGCTTCAGTAGAGGGCCATGGGGTGGGCATGGAGGGGAGAGGGTTTGCTCTTAACACAGCCTGAGCCTCAGAAAGGTTTCAGATGGAAAAGCATGGCACTGACTCAGCTCATGCTTAACAGGAAATAATGCACAGACCACACCAAAAAAGCCCTTTATGTTGTGTGAAAGTCTATGCCGGAGCAGCTGCTGCCACCTCATGTACTGTGATAGAGTGTGCATGTGTGTGTTTGTGTGTGCATGAGTGTGAGTATGCACGCAAATGTGTGCTGGGAGGGGTAGGAGATCACACCTTCCACAGTCGCCACCTCAGCCTTAGCTAGCAGCGTGGAGAATTGCCAAAAGTCAAGAGGAAGCTGCACCAAAGCAACTGTGATCACCACATCAGCAGGTGCTTTCTGGTTAGTAAAGCTACTGGGACTGAAAAACACACACGATCTCGTCCTTCTTTTATTTTAATCAGAGCAAACTATTTTTATAATAATTGTGTTATATGAATAAATAATTCATAATGCTGTAACCCATTATCACATTCAATCCTCCCAACAACCCTAGAAGATATGTAGACAAGTATTATTACTTTCCCTATTTTTATAAATGAGGAAATAAACCCCAGGAGGCTAGGCGACTACCCCACGGTCATAGAAGTTGCAAACAGTAGTATCATGATTCAAATCCAAAGCTTCTCCTTTTGTCTTTATCATTTTAATTTTGAAGGTAATGCGTATGCATGTATGATCTTTTAAATCCAGAGATGTATATGGAATAGATAGGAAAAGGGACTCTCCTTCCCCATTATACACCCCCTCCACCCAAGCTATATACACTGTTGACTAGACTATGTCCTTTCAATCCTATTTTCTATGCCTACATTATATACAGAAAAGCAGGATTACGTTACACACAATATTCCAGTCATTGCTGTTTTTCACCAACAAGCTATCATTCACATCTTTTTCATACTACATATAAATTTATATCCTTTATTTTAGGGGTGTATATTGTGCAGTTGTGTCATAAATTATGTACCTGTTCTCTGTTGAACATATAGATTTTTTCTGAGTTTTTCCTTAGCAAAATGCTGCAGTGAGTACCCTTGTACACAGATGTTTGTACATTTGTTCTAGAAAAATCTACAGTAAAGATTCTTAGATTAAGAGATTCCCAGGTTATTAGAAAACTACTCTATTAATTTAGATATATACTTCCAAATTGCCTGACCAAAAAGTTATGTCAATTTAACTTCTATGAACAGTATACAAACATGACAATTTTCCATCACCTACACCAACTCTGGGTAATTTCATCTTTTTTACAAGTTGATGGATTGTTTTAATTTATATTTCTCTGGTTATTAATAAGGTTGGCCACCTGCTCATGTGTTATTATTGATGATATTTGTATTGAATTGTTTGAATTTTCTTGATTTCAAAAAACGTTTTACATGTCATGGATATTAAATATTTGTTGTAAAACTCTCCTTCCAGTATTGTGTATGTGTTTGGTCAAGTAGAATAAACTCTCGTCCTCTGATTTCAGATTCCTTTCTCTTTCCATTAGAAATCCCTAAATGTAAAACTACATATTGATAGCTAAAAACCAGGATGTTTACTAGAGAAAAAGAATACAAAGGCAATAATTAAATATTATATTTATACAAAATACCTACTAGTACCAACTTAAAAAGAGAAAGTAAAAGTCAAATGCTTCTACGACTTCAGACTAAGAAAAAGAACTTTTGAGGTTGAATGTTCCTGAAATTTTTCTTTTCATACAACTACGGACATGACTTCAAAAGTTGATGTGACTAAAAAATGTAAGATATGAAAGATATTTGAAGACTCAGAGAAGGTGGATTTTCATTTTAACAAGTCACATATATATTCTAGATATACTCTTATTCGTAACTAAGTGAGTCAAATCAGATGAAAGAATCTAAAAATTTCCCTTTGACTGTGTTAAGTAGAAGTAGTAGAGGCATATTGGCCAAATCTTGAGTGTTTGCAAATTGACTCTTATGGCTATAGGCTGGCACAGGTCATTGAAGCCCTAGCTTTTTATCTTTAATTTTAAAATCCCCAAACAATGTATACTAATTTTTCTTGTCCATTATTTCCAAATAATCTTGTTTAAAGGTTATTACAGTGCTTGCTCATGTTACTGTTGTCTAACAGAAGGGTATCCGGGGCCTTAAAACTGAGAGGGTTAGGATTAATGATTCCAATACCTATGCTTGGACATCTCCAAAAGTGGGTTCCAACTTCTTGTCCTCAAGTCTGTATAGAAACTAGCAAACTTCCAGAGTTCACAAAAGGCTCAAAGAGAACAGATGTTTTATAGAAAATTCTTAGAGCAAGTTTCACGCATAATGTTGCTGATGCGTGTCTGCCTTTTCAATAAACATCACTATGCTTTATCACAAGATTTAATAAAGCAGCTTAGTTGAAAATGCTATCTGGGTCTCTGGACACATTAAACAAAGCTTAAAATAACCACCCCAACAACTGGGAGTACCCAGCTGTTCTCATAATCTGTCCCACTCCTTTTACTTCCCCAGAAAAAGAGTGAATGAAGACCACAGACTAAAAGCATCCAGAAGGAACTGACACAAACAGGGAGATAGATGGAGCCAAGGGCTCCTGTAAGTTTGCTATTGCTCACATAATAGATTTGCTAATTCCACAACCTGCGGATGGTGATTAAGAACGGGAAGCAGAAAGAGGGAAGAGAGAATCATAGAAGGGCTCATTCAAGTTTTCTAATGTATCACAAACCTGTCCTCCCTAATGTCTGGATCATAGCAGCCCATTCCATTCACCTATTCTCTAGTGAACTCCAATAGAAAATACAAAGCCATCACCACCCAGTTCTTTCTCCCTTCTAGAGATGAGATATTAGCCACCCAATCCCAGATTCTCAGATCCATTCCAGGAAAGAAGCCCTAGGTATTGAAGCACAGCTTTCCCTCCCTCCCTTCTTTCTTCCACCCCAAGATTTGTTCCCCAGATAGTTCTAGTAAATGCAAAACCAAGTATATTCTCATTCTTTAGAGCAACCAGCTTTTCATGGCCAACTGGAATCAAACACAACCTGCACAAACATCTATCTGGAGGACACTCCCAAGGCTCCTACTGAGCCAGCCTTCTGCATACCACTGCATTTCAGCTTCCTAGTTCACAAGACACTGAGACATTCTTGAATTCTGCAAGGTGCACTGTGTGTTAATATCTTGGCTGCTCATTATGTGGCCAATAAAGGGCATGACTAGTCAACAAATAAATTTTCTCTTGGCTAAAACTTGCAACAAAACTGTAAGCTGTTTACCAAGGGGCCCACTACAGGTTATATTCAATATATACAGTCAAATCCTAACTATCTGAGATATATTCAGTTGACCATACACCTTTATATTTCAGTAAAAGGTCTTTACATTTCCCAGTGCTATCGATGTTACAAAGTGCTTTCATATGCAGTGCTTCATCTGATTTCCAGGATAATTAAATGATCCTGTCATACCTGATTTTTAGATGAGGAAACAAGTGGTTTCTGGGTATTTCAAGAGGCTAACGCATCTGCCCTCCAACTTGTCTGTGAAAACCAAAAACAAAATTCCAAGGCCCTTCAACCATCTGAATGGACTTTGACTCTTTTGGTCAATATATGGCAGAGCTAGGAAAAGAAGGTGAGTCTTCCAGCTGCTGATACAGGGTTTTTTCTGCCATACTCCATTACCTCCAAGGCTAAAGTCAAAAGAGGGTGTGGTTATCACATGAAAAAATCTGGTTTGGATTTCCCAAATGTGTATGTAGTATTTGGGGATTTACCTTAATTTAACCTACAGTTCTTTTGGGTTGTAACAGTCTGACTCCATTTTTGAAAACAAAACAAAATCGATTTTAAATGCTGAATTATAGATCTTTGCTGTCCAGTATGGTAGCTACTAACCACTTATGGTTATTTGCATTTCTATTTTAATTAATTAAAATTCAGTAAAATGCAAAATTCAGTTCTTCAGTTGCTCTAGCCACATTTCAAGTGTTACAGTAGTCACATATGGCTAGTGGCTGGGACAATGCAGATTATAGAACAGTTCCATCATCAAAGAAACTTCTATTGAACAGTGCTATTATATAATGTCATCTCCAGAGAAAGAAGACTTTAGAAAAAGTCAGAAACGGCCGGGTGCAGTGGCTCACACGTGTAATCCCAGCACTTCGGGAGGCCAAGGCAGGCAGATCCCTTGAGGTCAGGAGTTCAAGACCAGCCTGGCCAACATGGTGAAACCCCGTCTCTGGTAAAAATACAAAAAATTAGCTAGGCGTGGTGGTGCATGCCTGTAACCCCAGCTACACAGGAGGCTGAGTTGGGAGAATCACTGGAACCCAGGAGACAGAAGTTGTAGTGAGCCAAGATTGTGCCACTGCACTCTAGCCTGGGTGACAGAGAAAGACTCCATCTCAAAAAAAAAAAAAAAAAAAGAAAAAGAAAAAGTCAGAAACATCTTGAGGCAGGCATAGTGCTGTCATCTGTCCAATATTGAAGATGATTTAAGAATAAGAAAGAAGAAGAGAACAAAGAAGAGAAAAAGAAGTTGCCTTAGGTGTACCTACCCAGAAAAGGACAAGGGCACTCCTGTAGTCATTGTGTTGTATTTTAGCTCTTAAACTTTTTAAGAGATTAGAATAATTTGACACGTAGAAGATCTAAACCACTGAAGAGGCTCTGAAGCAGATAAAAGTAGAAAGAAAATAAAAAACTAATGAGTTACAAACTAAGCTTAACCACAATTCGTTTAAACGATACTATTTACTCTTCACATGATTGGTTTTTCTTTTGCTTTATAGTATGACATAGTTTATATCTTTAAAGGGTAATTAAAATATTTCTGGGAATTTTTAAAAGTAAGTTCACACAGCCACATAAAAACTACAGAAACAGATAAAACCTATCTTCTCATTTATTCCCTAATCCATTCAAATTAAATATAAAAATCCAAGCAGCCACAGTGATATTCAAAAAAGCAAAAGTGAGACAAAATTCATTTGTCACCTGTGGAGGTAGTTAGCTCACCTAATCTTCACTCCAAACACCAGTAATTTTTAAAAGACAGAAATAAACATATGTTCTGCCTTCCCGGAAGGAACTATGTTTCAGGGTAGCCAAATAACCCAGTTGTGAAGAAAATGGTCTGCTTATAGAAAAATGCCAGCTAAAACATGTAGATAGAATTAGAGAATTAGAAATTCACCATTTGGAAACCCCTAATGAAATAATCAACTCAAGCAAGGATCATTAATAAATGCTAAAACAATCAAGTAACTATTGATACAGAATATAACTGAATATACACATGGTACAAAGTTCACGTCACAGACTACTGGCTTGACCCAAGGGGGAATATAGCAGAGGAGAGAGGCAGTGATCACCCTAACCTTGCGATCATCTCACCATCACTAATGATGGGATGTGAATACACATTATTGCCTATGAAATAGTCTTTAAAAAAAGAAGTTGAACCTGAATCTAACTAAACCTTGCAATGGGCTGAACGTGTATGTCTTCCCCAAATTAATATGTTCACATCCTAACCCCAAAGGTGCTGGTATTAAAAGGTGGGGCCTTTAGGGGGTCATTAGATCATAAGGACAGAGGCTTCATGATTGGAATTAGTGCCCTTATAAAAGAGGCCCCAGAGAGCTAGCTAGTCTCTCCAACTATGTGAGGGCCCAGCAAGAAGGCCAATCTATGAACCAGAAAGTTGGTCCTAACCAGATATCAAAACCACATGCTCCTTGATTTTAAACTTGCTAGCCTCTAGGACTGTGAGAAATAAATTTCTGTTCTTTATAAGTCATCCAGTTTTTGGTATTTTGTTATAGCAGGCCTAAAAGCCTTTAGAACTAACTTCCAGTTAACCAGGAAAAAACAGAGTGAAAAGTTAAATGACACCATAAAAAGCAACCAGAAAATTCCAGAAGGGGAAATATTCTACAGGACAACTGACTAGTTTTTCAACAAGTCAATTTCACTAAATAAATACATAAACAAAGAGTATGGGTATTTTCCAGGTTAAAAAATCTTGAGCTAAATAAGCAAATGCAATGTGTATCCCTGGATTAGAAGAAACTAATTTGAACAAACCAGCCACAAAAGATATTTCAGGGAGACCAAGCTGGAAGGATCACTTGAGGCCAGGAGTTTGAGACCAGCCTGGGCAACGTAGTAAGACCTCCATCTCTACAAAAACAATAAATTAGCTGGGCATGGTGGTGTGCACCTCTAGTCCTAGCTACTCAGGAAGCTGAGGCAGGAAGATCACTTGAGCCCAGGAGTGTGAGGCTGCAATGAGCTATGATTGTTTCACTGCACTTCAGGCTGTGTGAAAGAGCAAGACTTTGTCTCAAAAAATAAAAGGACATTTCATAATAATTGAGGAAATCTGAATGTGGACTGGGTAATAAATGATATAAAAAAGCCATTTTTTATTTTGTTTGAAAAGATGATTTTGTAACTATACAGGAAAATGTTCTTATTTTTTTAGAAATCTGTACTAAAGAATTTAGGGGTAAAATATCATTTTCTTTAATATACTTTCAAACACAAGCAAAAAATAGTCATGACACAAATATAGCAAAATGTTTACAATCTATGTTCTATGCTTGCCTGTGAGTGCCATTAATCTCATCTCTCTGCTTTTCTGAAAGTTTGAAAATTTCAAAGTTTTATAATAAATTTTTTTACATCCCATAATTTTATAATAATTTTTTTTAAAGTTTGAAGCAAATCAACAACTATAGCTTCAAAAATATCCTGACCCACAATAAACATTGAACAGGGTATATTTCTCCCATTTCCTAAAAAAGTTGGCCCAGGAAGGAGTATGAGAGCTGCCATAGCTCTCCCAAGGCTCATTATTCTCCATCACTCCATGGGAAATCCCAAAATAAATTTCTAAAAAAAGTTGTTTAAATTTATAATGTTTTTGATTCTATAATAATTTTATAATAAAATAATTGTAAAATGTTTTTGATTTTATAATTTATAAAAATTTTTATACATGTTTATGTTTGAAATGTCTATTTCAAACTTTATGAGATATTAAAATATAAGTAATATAGTTCATCATTTTAGAAATGCCATGCTTTTCTTCTCCAGCAATTACATAATCAAAGAGTAACTGTAGTTTTTCCTAGAACATTGCTTTGTAGGCTGGGCATGGTGGTTCATGACACTTTAGGAGGCCAAGGCAGGCAGATCTCTTGAGATCAGGAGTTTGAGACTAGACTGGGCAACAGAGAAACCCTATGAGTAGTAAAAACACAAAAATCAGCTGTGCATAGTGGCGTGCACCTATAGCCCCAGCTACTCAGGAGGCTGAGGTGGGAAGATCACCTGAATCTGGGGAGGTCAAGGCTACAGTGAGCCAAGACTGTACCATTGCACTCCAGCCTGGGCAACAAAGTGAGACCCTGAGTCAAAAAAAAAATGAAATTTAATTGAAAAAAAGAAAATTGCTTTGTAAAATTAATTTTTCAATCAAAACCAAGATTTTTCAGATATAGAGAATGCAGCCCACTGGTCAGATTTGTCAGTTCAAAGAGAATAAATTCTAGTTTCCTATTTTTCTAGCCTGCTTATGATTATCCAATAGGATATCAAAAAAGACCAAAGCCTTTGGGATCCATGTTCAGTATTCCTGAGTCTAACTCAGGATGCCAAATCAGGAGACAAGCACATTCTCATCAATTTTCAATCATTCGAGACCAATTTTGCTTATAATTATCCAGTTCTTTTAGGCCACCTTTCTCCTGAAGCCAGCCTTATGGCTATTCACTTCACTTTAGCATAAGCCCCCAAGAAGGTGAACAAAATGAGGAAACGATTGGTTAAAGTTGGCATTTGAAATTCTGAAACATGTCCACCATTCCCTTCACCCATGCCCGTCCCTCTTAGAAGTAGTACTTTCAGATTATTTAAGAGTCAATGCTTCTATGTGGATTTTGTCATCTGTCCTTTATAACAGCTAGTAGGTTTAATTTGACTCTATTTTCAGCATATATTGACCTATGCTAATTATCTGTTAAAATAAATTCCACTCTTAGAGTTAATAAAGTGTGTGTGTCATGGAAGACCCATTGAAGTAAGAAGCTGAGGAGCCCTTATGGTAAAGTGGGACAAGAAATAATAAGACATAATAATTTTCCCATGCAAATCAACAACCGTAGCTTCAAAAATATCTTGACCCACAACAAGTATTGGACAGGCCATGTTTCTCTCACTCCCTAAAAAATTGGCTCGGGAAGGAGTATGAGAGCTCCCATAGCTCTCCCAAGGCTCATTATTCTCCATCACTCCACAGGAACAGCCTGTCAGAGAAGAGTGAAAGACCATTTGTCAACCTCTCTTCAACTCCCTGATTCTAGCCAAACTTCATCAATCTCAAGTGAGGAGCCAGAGAGAAATCAAACCCCATATATCCAGCATCATTGTCTACTGGAGTCAAAAATCACAATTCCACTACCCACCCCAACACCATTGGCCCTGTTTCACCCAATTGCTTTTTATTGTGTTTTTTAAAAAATCCTCTTTCCCCATACCTGCAACACCGAGAAGGAGGAATTATAGTAGATAAATATGAAGCATGGAGATCCTTTAAAAATGTTTTTAATAATAAATGAGAAAATGAAAAGGAGAGGGTTGGGAAGGAAGGAGGGAATTCAAATGCCAGGGAATTGTGCAGTTTCGCTTTTAAAGATGTTAACACTCATTTATACATCTGCAAGACACTCCCCTTAAAGAAAAGTTCTATGAGTGTGGGTCTGGTTGCATGAATAAGGATAAAATTACTTTTTTAGACGATGTTTCCCACATATCATTCAGAGACCCCTGAAGTTAGGTATCCCTCTTGTAGATGTCCTTGAGATGCTGCTGGACCTGGGAAAGAGGAAACTGGGATACGGGTCTATGCCAAAAGGTGCTTCTAGTTATAGGACAGAGAGGAAAGGGGCAGAGGGAGAAAAACCCGAAGTCTGAGAATCTGGATTGCAGAAGACTACCGAGGTCGTGGGAGAAGGGAGAGAAAACAAGGATGAAAAGCGAAAGGGGAAGAGGCATGAAATGTTGTCAAATGTCAAAAGGCATTTGGAGAGAAGTTGGGAATTGCATTAAGAAAACCACTGCAAATCTCGTTTCAGACCATTTAGAGATATGCCCCCTGGGAACTGCGAGCTCAGGCTGTTTAGCATCAAACAAATGGATCCACTCCATCCCTACCCTAATTAAATAAATCATTCAGTAATTCCACTGGGTTAAAAAACCAAAATATTAAAAACCTTCAGGGCCTACTCTTGCCAAATATGTCAGGGATCGTGTGTGTGTGTGTGTGTGTGTGTGTGTGTGTGTGTTCTGAGACACCACTACTGTTAAATAGGCAGAGCTAAGACTTAGGGGACTGGCAGATTATTGCAAAAAGGGCACGGGGCAGAGGGACTATGTTGTGAGCCTGGGAAAGAAGTTTGTGTGGGGACTGTGGGCAGTGAACGCGTTGGGAACAATATGGAAAACTGGGAGCTGTCTTGGAATCTACAGGGCCGGGTAAGAGAATGTCCGAAAGAAAAATGAGCAGGTGCGGGATGTGTGCAGAGTCGGAGAAGAGTCCAGGGCGCCCGGAGTGGCTCCAGGAACGACGGACACCCCTCAAGACTTTTGGGGGTGGTGGGTACTAATAGAACCCAGTGTCCGGGGTGCGCCGGGGAGGCTGCGAGCACGGCGGGAGTGGGGCGCTGGAGGGTGAGGACGCGGGAGTGAGGAAGCAAAGCCGGGGCAGGGGCCTCCCAGCTGGGCCCAGAGGCAGCATGGGGACAAGGGCTAGGAGAGGGCATGGCGGCGGCATGGTGGGAAGCGAAGGGCATCCGGACACTCACCCCATTGGCCGCGGCCATCTGCACCACGATCTCGATGGCCGTCCTGCTAAAGTACCTGCCGTCGCTGCCCATCACCGTGGTGCAGCACCGACGGTCACGCAGGTCGATGGACGACAGCACGCTCTGGATGAAGTTGGGCAGGTAGTTGCGCTGGCCCTCGAAGAAGCCGGTAGGTCACCACAGACCCCCGCCGCCGGCCGGCCGCCGGTCCTCGTAGGGCGCGGTGTGCACTGTCAGCACCGGGATGGGGCCCCCCTCCGTGGCGCCTCCTGGCCGTTCCTACTGTGGCTCCCGGGGCCAGAGGGAATCTGCAGGCTGCCAGGGGCCTCCGCCAGCCTGGCCGCACGCCAGGACTCCGCCTCACGCCCGGGCCCCCTCTCCGGCAGGTCGGCGCCCTGCGCCCGCCCGCCTGGGGACCGCCCGCCTCTCCTCTCCGCGCGGCCGCTCGCTGACTCCCTCGGCGGAGATTGCTTCTGCCTTCCTGTAAAGTTTTCTCCCTCCCACCTTCTCTGCTGCCAGACCGCCCGAGGTGCCCTCAGTTTCTCCCCAAGTTGGACTCACTTTCGGGGTGTCCCAAAAGCCTGATTCCAGGGCCTGCTAGCCCGACCCCGGTGATGCCTGCACCCGCGCCTGGCCCCAGCCTTCACACGCGATCGCCGCCCTCCGGGGCACACCCTCCGCCAGAAAACAGCCGGCGGGCGGCGAGACTTTGGTCAGAGTTCGGGTTCCTCTCCGGCGCCAGGCCCGTCTCCCTGTCTCCCTAGGAGTGTGCTGCCTACTCGCACCAGTTTCTCTTTAGAACAAGCACGGGGAGGGATTTGGGAGGGGGCTGAAACCTTTTGCCATCAGCGAACAGCCTCAGCCAAAAATAACCCTGGAAAGGCGAGCTAAGAATGGTTATCTCCTGCCAGCGCTGAAATCGGAGGCTGGGCGCTGCGTGTGGGGTGTGTGTGTGTGTGTGTGTGTGTGTGTACCCTCCCACCCCGACCATTTGTTGAAGGGAATCACCACTGTCAGACTTGAATCCAACAGGACCCACTCAAGCCATCCACACTTTCCCCAGCCTCCTCCAAAACAGCACACTTTCCGGTATGGAAAATTCTTTTTTTTTTTTTTTTTCACTTGTTTGTTTGTTGTGGTGTTTGCAACAGCAGCAACACAGACGACACATATTTCCCTATTCTTCTCGCCCTTCTCACCCTCCCTACCCAGCTCCTGCCTTAGAAACAGGCTTGGCCTACACTGTATCTGTCCACACTGCCTGAACTCCTCCTTGAATTAATCGTTTTCAATAGGAGGGGGCTAAATCCCTTATTAATGCCCTACCAGGAGTGAATGAATAAAGCCAAGTTAAAGGGGAACAGGGTACCACATACTGTGCTAGGTTCCTTTGCATGTATCCTTTCATTCTGCTGGAGCTAAAGATGTTCTGCCTCCTCTCTATAAAACACACCCAAACTCCAAAACCAGGAAATTCTCCATAGAAAATAGGAGTGAACAGAGAAAAGACTAACAGGATAAACCCCAAAGCAGGAAGAAAGTTTTGTCTCCCATTTCGCTCAAGGAATTTTTGGACCCACCAAGGCTACTGTCCTGAAAGATCCTGCTGCTTCTCCTTCCCCAAATATTGTCCACTTCCTGAGAGTAAGCCTGACTTGCCACAGGCTTATAAAGTGTTTGGTCACAGTAAGACAACTGTGAGTAATAACACACATTGTATACTGTTTTGCAATTGATAAAAGGCTTTGCATCTGTTTTTTCTTTGGAGGCTGAAGAAAAGAAGAATGGTATTCACGCAGTTCCCATTTTACAGATGAAAACAAGAGGACTTTTTCTGTGAAGTCAGGAAAGTGGTTACAATGGTACTTTCCGCCTGTCCGAATTATGTATTGCCCCTCTCCTTTCTATTAATAATATTGAAGTGTGATGGGACAACCACTGAAGCCGTCAGTTGAAACCTGCTGGGACTTTTTAGCCATTCTCTTCAACATAAAGAATGGGTGTTTTGGAGGGGGTGAGAGGAATGGGGAAATGTTGTCAAAGAGTACAATGTTTTAGTTGAGACAGGAAGAATACATTTTGTTGAGATCTACAGCACAGCATGGTGACTGTAGTTTACAATGAAGTATTGTGTATTTCAAAATTGCTAAGACAATAAATTTCAAATGTTCTCACCACAAAAAAGATAGGTTTTGAGGTGATGAATCTATTAATTCTCTGGATTTAATTATTCCACAGTGTATACATATATCATATCATCACATTATACCTCCGTAAATACATACAATTTTAATTTGTCAATTAACATTTTTTAAAAGAATAGTGTGGCCAGTTGGGGAGGTAGTTTTTTCTTTTTTCCTCTAGTCTCCACTCAGTCTCCAAGATCCCATTCCCCATAAAGTTCCTGTCACCCAGGTGGAGTGCAGTGGCACAATCATGGCTCACTGCACCCTCTCCCTCTTGGGCTCAAGCGATCCTCCCGCCTACAGGTACATGCCACCACGCCCAGCTAATTTTTGTAGTTTTTGTAGACATGGGGTTTCACCATGTTGCCTAGGCTGGTCTCGAACTCCTCAGCTCAATCAATCTGCCCACTTTAGCCTCCCACAGCTCTGGGATTACAGGTGGGAGCCACCAAGCCCAACCCATAAAGTTCCTAACTTTTTATCTCCCTGGGAGTGCACAGCCTACACACACCAGTTTCTCTTTAGAACATACTTAAGAGTCTTGGCTTAGCATCCAACACAGAACTTTAACACTTCTACGGATCTGTGCACCTGTCTATGGTGTGGGGTTTTTAAGATCTCTTTCTAATGACACTTTATTTTGCAAAGCAGGACAGTTTCATTCCCAGAAGAGCAGGTATGGTAAATCCTTTGTTCCAGTAATGAAGACAATGATCTAAACCCTAAGCCTCAGAGAAGCCCAGAAACCCTCCAGGCCTCCATCTCTCTGCTCCTAGCACCTGCCTCTCTCTTGACATCAACATCATTCTCCCCTCTCACAGCCCAGCTCCTTCCACAGACCCAGGGATTAGGCACCAGCACCTCAGACTAGATTTTAGAGAATTACCATTCAAGAGGCAATCCTCTTCCCTTGGTTCCAATTTCAAGGTTCTCAAAGACTGGAACAGGGCTAGTTTGAGGCAATGTGCCCCATCGCATAGCCAGAAAGAGCCTTACAGTGAAAAGGAGAACAATTCTTCCAAAGTAAGGGGGTGCTGATCCCCAGAGGGAGGACAGATGGGCAACCAAACAGTAACCGGGCCACCACATGCTTCACACTCACTGATCAAGGATTTCTAAAACCACTTTTCTTTTCTCTGAATTTATATAGGACTTTGTATCACTCATAAAGGAATGTCTTATAGGCTGATAACAGCTTTCTATTCATGCTTATACTTAACATTTAGGCTAGGATAATTTCCTAACCTCAGTGTCCTCACTATAAGATGGGAATTATTATAATCCCTACCTCATAAATTGTTGGGAGGATTAAAATACTTAGTAAAGTGCCTGACTAATAGAAAGGCATTCAATAAATGTTAGCTATTCATGGTGTCATCATCATTATATTTACCATTATTACTAATCTCCTGTATTGCAAGAATTACAGTTTATATTTTTGTAGACCATCACTGTAGCTAAAGGGTCTTTGGGCCATAGGTGATATTCCATAAAGGTTGGTTAAATTGATCTGTGGTTTTTGACTATGGAAACTCAGAACTCCCTCAAAATGTACAAAACAGATTTACCTGCTAAATAAATCTCTTCAAAGCTGACCCCAGGTTTAATTTAATTAATTCCAATGAATTTGTCACAATGATGGAGAAAGGAAACTTAGAGGGCCCCACAGTTGTTTGCTGGTAAAATGAGAAGTTTGGATTAGATCAATGTTTCCCAAAATATTTTCCTCAGAATGTTAGTGCCCCTCCAATCTGCACAAAGCAAGAGGTTCATGACCAAGTAGCTTTTAAAACTCCTGTACACTCTATTCCCATTCTTCACAATGCACACTTTCATATTAAAAGTTCTGAGAGGTCCTCAACAGAAGACATCACTTAACTTTTTTTTTTTTCTTTAAGACAGATTCTCACTCTGTCACCCAGGCTGGAGTACAGTGGCCACCACTCCTGGCCTAAAATTTTTTTAACCTGGTGCTTCCCAATCTAAACTCACAGGGACCAGTTTTCTTAATGAAAGAGAATCAGACTAGCTTGTAACCATAGCTGGTGACACTCTCCTGCCCCATTCCTTGTATGTCCTCAGTGGACTAGGTCAGGAATAAATAAATTTTCCTGATTCTCAAGGGCTGGTCACTCCTTTGCACTGAGCTCAAACTTCTCTGTAGCATGGGTCACAATGAATGGTAGCCCTGATAGCCTAGAGTAGCCTTTCAGCCTTCTCTGAGCCTCTAAAGACTGAGGATCCTTGGCATGAAATGGAGCAACTGGTATACCCTTGCTTCCTCTGGGGACTCTCTTACTCTCAAAAAGGCATCAGCCATCATCTCCATCTAGAGAATATACTAGCTGACTCAGCTTGACCAGCCTGTCCCAAAATGAGAATCTGGGTAAAATAAGCATTGAAACACTTCATTCCTTGTAGATTCACAAAACATATTAGCATATTACAGACTATGAAGTTCTTCAGGAAAAAAGAAACCTATTTAACTTTAATCCAACATTGCCAAGTTTTATTTGACCATGGAAGATTTTTCCAAAACACTTACAAACAGATCAAGGACATTAATCTTTCATGAAATACTAGATACCCAGGGTCCTCTCCAGCTACATCATTCTGTGATTTTCTTTTTTATTTATGATGCATTAAAAGATTAATCTCTATCAGACTTCCATTTAGAAATTCACCAGAATGTGCAAAGGCAGCAGGTAAAATTGCTGAAGGGTATTATAAAAATACCCTCCAGTGATTTTTGAAACTTAAACTGAAATATTTATATAACTATATATTTCAGTTTGTATATTATATATATATATGTATATACACAAATATATATGTGTGTATATATATTGGTGTATGTATATCTATATCTATGTATATATGGCATTATATCCATTTTACAGATGCAGAAACTGAGCTTTAGAGGGGGTGAGCAATTGGTCCAAAGCCACACAGCACACAGGTAGTCATTGATAAAGGTAAAAACAAGAGTTGAAGCCTGAGGTGTAAGGACACAGAGACAAGTACACAAATGTTTACAAGTTACACATATGACACGTGCCTTTAACATGAATTTCTTGAACATTCATTTAGAGGTCTTACAATGAAGACATCAGAGTGGCAGCAAGTTCTGTTGGAATCAGGGGAGCGTGTTCTTCTATAATCCCCTGGCTAACAGGAAAGCACACTGATTTGGCCCATGGTAGTTATACACTCCCATTGAGTCAGGGGCCACTTCTATGCACACAGGAGGTGCTAAAAATATGCTGTTGACTCATTGCCTCTAAGAGCAGAAGAAATGCCAAAAGTATAGGACAAGAGGCAGAAAAGCACATGGAAAAATGTCGTAGGGCAGTCCTCTAAGGAAGTGGTAGATCCCTTTGAAATCTGTCCAAACACTTTCTTGTGCTGGGGAAAGTCAATTACATATTTCAAGCAACCCCACATGTCATACGAGTATCTTGTACGTGTTTGTGTACTCGTGTCTGTGAACTTACATCTCAGACTTCAACTTCTCGCTCCCCACCCTTATAAGTGACTGCCTGCATGGCCTTGGGCAAGTTGCTTTCCCTCTTCAAAGCTCAGTTTCTGCATCTATAAAATGGACATAATGCTACCTACCTCATGGGGTTAGTGATCATATTTAAGGAGCTAATATGTGGAAATTGCTTACACAGTATCTATCACATAATAAGGGTTTAATAAGTGTTTGATGTAATTGTTTTGATTATTACTACTATTACTAAAATAATAATTACTACAATAATAATGATTCTTATTCTCTATATTAGTATTATCTTTGAAAATGGGCATGGATTACGTCTATGTAACACTTTTGGTACAATATCTAGCATTATATCACACAAAAATTAGACAATTCATATTATTAAGGATGAAAAAATATTTTTACTGACCCTTAAATTCTTCGTAAGTAACTGCAAATGAAGCCATTATCCCAACACATGAAATAAAAAAAAAAATTCAGTTCCTCTGGAGTTTGTTTTTGGAGGTAGCCACAGGATACCTAAATTTTTTTTTCTTTTCAGAGAGACTGAGGGGCTCACTAGGTTGACCAGGCTGGTCTTGAACTCCTGGTTTCAAGCCATCCTCCCACCTCAGCCTCCCAAAGTGCTGGGATTACATGCATGAGCCACCACATCCAGCCTACCTAAAATACTGGATGCTGTTAATAAATCTCCTGAGGCCAGCATAAGAAGGTGGTGGGCAAAACTAATGCAGGTATGTTTTTCGGGCTTTTTCATGTATTGGGCCAAACTTTGAAAAGCACTTACTATTAATGGCTAACTTGCAAAATTTGTGATTTATTAAAAGCAGATTTTAATTGTTTTACCTAAAAATAATAGGCCTCTGATCTGCCAAAGATGAAGATTTAATTTCTAGGTGTTCCTCACAATACCTAGAAACATCAGTGTAATCGATTATTAAACACTTTAGAACTATTCTCTTCAAAGTTCTTTAATATATAATACAGCAAAAGAAAAGTTTCTTTTCTAAAGGCTTCTCTATACCATTTTTAATAGTTGAATTTCATTTCTGAAGGCTCCTAAAAAGAATAGAATTTATATCTTTATTAAAGAGGAAATATATTTTCCATGTTTAATTTAAATGACATTCCATCAGTCATTTGCAATCTTAGCCTACACGGAATTTTTTTTTTGGTAGTTTTTATGTTTGGGCTTTAGGAGGGGATTCCCAATAACCTCTATATAAATATTTCTAATCTCTATAGAAATATTTTAATATTTCAATGTAAATTAGTTTTTTAAAGCTATTTTATCCATAAAAATAATGAATTTGCATGGCTGAGGGTGAAATAATGTGTTACCAGGACCCCTCAGTTTTGGGGGTTGTGAGTAGATCCCATCTTCATGTTCCTCCAGCCCAGTCCAAGCCTGGCTCAGGTCCTCCTCCCCCATTTGTCAGGAACCACCATCCCCAGGGATTCTATGTGCCCTGCCTGACCAGTATTCTCCATCAGAGTTTACCAATCTTTTGTTCATTCCCTCAGAGCACAGCTAAGCAAGAGTACACTAATTTGAAAATTAACTCAAGCAAATAGAGGAACAATATCCCCAACACATTGCATTTTAACATAGGGTTTCCTGGACACACTGTTTCAACCCAAGAGTTGGGCTAATAGTAGGAGTTCCATCTGCTAAAATACGGCTGTCAGCTTCAGAGGGAAATTGATGAACGTCTTCATAGTTTGTTTTTACTTTTCACTTGGCACTGTTTCTAAAATTTCCTCTGAAGTCAAAAAATAAGTTATTTCCCAGCACACTGGGCACTTTTCATTTATCATTGGATTGATTTTTGTAACTTGCAGTAGGAGCTGAAATCGACCAGGGGGTTCTTATCCAACAGACAGCAGCAAAACTCTTTGTGTATCTGCGTTCCTTTCAACAAGCGTGACTTCCTCAATGGCATCATTCGTGAGTGTAACACAGAGCTCAGCAATAACGTTTCTTCACTAACCCTACCAGGTATCCAACATAGGATGTTACTTCCTTTCACTGTTTTCCGACTCCTGGCAGATATTAATCATTGGGATTTGGGAACAAGGAAATAGAATTTCTGAGAATGCTTGGGAATTCCCAAATTCATATGATTTTCATAACACTTCACTTACAAGTTTTTGAAAAATAATAAGTGACTATAATAACAAGCAAATAGTCGTTTTTTTCTGTAACAGGATTATATGAAAAGTTTTAGTAGTCTTCTGTCTCAAAAAGATTTGATAACAAATGATGATTTATTATTATTATGAGCCAACATATTGTAACAAGATCATAAAATCCAATAGCATTAATAGAGAAAACATTAAAAAGAAATGAATACTATCACAAAATAAATGCTAAAGAAAAGTCCTTTGAAGATTGAAAGGTAACACCACAAATACTTAATGCTTTAATCGTTGTTTACATGACATTGTTAAACAAGGCATCAATCATCCCCTCCAATACCATTTAAATAACATAACATTCTGATCTCCTGGCAAGATGAATAGCACTAGAAAGAAGCAACTGTCAAAATGGCCGATTTAAGGGCATATTTTGTTTCTAAAACTTGGCATTGCTTAGAAAACCTCTCATAGGATTTGTAAAACATATACTATGCCTATGAACACATTAATATTTATTTGCAGAAATGGTTCACTGTTAGCAGTGGACAAGGCCATGAACACACACTTGTAACACAGCAACAGATACAAGAAAGTCTGACTGAGGCTCCTTTACTGCTCCTGTCCTGTTCACCTTAACTTTCATCTCCACATGTCAGTGCTTCCTCATCTTGCTTGACTTGAAGTCAGTGCATTTCTTCAAGCCAGTAAGTTCTCTATACTGACTATTAAGCTGTAATTTTCACAGGAAAATTAGAATGTTCCTTCCCATTTTCCTAATTTCTCAACTGATTTTTCTCAGAATTCAGAATCCATAAATATTGAAATGCCAGGAGAGAATTTCCAAATGGAAATGCTGTTCCCTTCGTCCATTTTCAGAAGAAACCGTAGGATAGTGTTATCCTTCTCTTCTCCAATTTTTTTTTTCCTGCAAACTTATGGTTATCACCTCTTTAAGTGTGTAGCTCACAATTTTGCCTCCCCTGCAAATGGTCCCAAAATGGTGAAGTGGGTCCTCTTTAGCTGTGTCTTTAGTACATAATCCTGCATTTCTGACCATATGCAGGGAGTGTGACCCAGGGAAGGATCCCTGACTCCATGGGATTTCTCTTGCTGTCTCTAGAATTTGAACACCGGAACCCAGACGTACAGAGGCTGGGAGCCATCGTGGTGTGCTATATTGATGACGGCAGCAGTGGGTGGTGTGGGGGCAGTTAATTGACAGCTACCTGTTGCTGACATCCCAGGAACTGCCTGAACCTCCTCTTTCCCAGTCATAAGATATCTAAGATTCTGCAGTATTCTTCATTAAATCCTAGCATGGTTTAAGCTAGCCAGAATTAGGTTCTGTTGCTTTCAATCAACAGAACCTTAGCTAATACGTTGTTATTTCCTGGTCTTTGTTCCTTTAATTTTCCAGGAAAAGAAGGGAAAATGGCTTACTGGTTTTAAAAAGAGACAAGGGACAACATACCATTTATGCAAAATTTAGAAGCACTCAAAGGAAACTCTGGAAAGTTCCTGAGACATACATAGGTAGGATCAGCATAAAACTTGAACAGTGTATCTAGATCATGGTTGCCATGGTTGCCTTGACACAATGAACATCTGTATCAAGATCATATTTTCTTGGCGGGACAGAGAGAAGCACAAGGCGGGACTCACATTTACAGTAATCCTTGTTTTCCAGGGACCATACAACCCAGTTTGTCCAGAGCTGTTCATCTTAAGTTTGTTATCCCACCATAATTATAAATAGAACCTCCTTTTTCTCTCAAGAATATCCCACTTTGGATGATAATTTCTGTGACTACCCATTAAGAAAATATTTAATAACTATAGAAAACTGCTTCTCTATATTTTTTGTATGTTTGAAACATTTTATAACAGAAATATCTTTAAAGTTATCACCTACACAGAATATAGCTGCCAAATGCTCCTACTCTGCTATTCTAACCATGAATCCCTCTGGGGCCCCTTCCTCCTACGGCGCTTGGGAGGATGAAATGAAATAAGCTCTATGAAGTGCCCAACAGTGACCAACACTGAATAAAATACAGCCACCATAGGTGGCCTTCCCTTATGTTCAGCAAACTCCTGATAAGTTATTCGGTGATATTTTAATCTTAATATTTTATGTAGATTATACATTCATCTGATTCAAAATGCAAAAGGTACAAAAGCGTATACAGTTAAAAGTTTCCCAACCCACTACCATTTATCTGCCTGGAGGCAACTGTTTCCAGATTTTTGAATATCCTTAAAGAATATCATATGTATGGAAAAGAAAGATTATATATTTATATGCATCTGTGTATGCATTTTCCTATGAGAGGCTCACAAAGTCTCCTTGAAGAGATACCATTATTACAAATACCCCTCAATTTACAATGGGGTTATATTCCAATAAACTTATGAAAATACTGTAAGCTGAAAATGCATTTAATACACTTAACCTACTAAACATCATAGCTTAGCTCGGCCTACCTTAAACACTCACATTAACCTACAGTTAGGCAAAATCATCTAACAGAAAGCCCATTTTATAATAAAGTGGGCTTTGAATATCTCATGTAATATAATGAATACTGTACTGAAAGTGGAAAACAGAATGGTTGTATGAGTACTCAAAGTACAGCTTCTGCTGAATGTGTATTGCTTTCAAACTATCTTAAAGTTGAAAAATCGTAAGTCAAAATATTCTAAGTCAGGGATTGTTTGTACTTCTACTTTACATGATGAAATTGAGCCTTGAAAAGATTAAGTGACTCGCCCAAGGTCACACTGGCAGTTAAATAGTGAAACTTGGATCCAAATTGTTCAGTCACTACATGTATTGTCTTGAAATTTGAAAAAGAGGAAGAGGAATTAAACTACTAAATTGAAGGACTATTTTAGGCATAGAAGAAGCAGATGCCTTCATGTCCAAGTGATTGTGAAAAGCCCACTTGCCCCAAAATATGTCTCCTGGTCATATGAAATTCCACCATTTCAGATTTTTACCTGGGGATTTAGAGTAATCTGCTGTTTTCCTAGAGCTCCCCTAAAATAGAAATAGAAAATTTTGGAAGGCTAAATATATGCTAACATTGGAAAACTCATTTTCTCCCCTTCGTAAGGCAAGGTACTGAAGGAGGGGGCCCTACGGGCTGTGCAGGGACATCCTGGAGGCATGGGGAGAAGAAACTGAAAGGCAAGTTTGTATGGAACAAAGAATACCGATCTCAGGATTCTCCCTTGAACCTGCCCTAACTTTGTTCAAATAGACTTAGCCACTGACCTGCTGTCAAAAGACCACAGCCAATCTGACTTGTTTTCAATATAATGATGAATATTGATTTGGTCCCTTCATCCAACATTCTCAGCTGGATCTTTTTAGACCAAGGATATACATTACTAGGTGAGTACAGGCAGTTAATTCTTCCACACGGGACTTCGGAGTTTCTGAGCTAACCAGAATCACCCACCTTAACATCTGCCAGTTTATACCCCAAGTCCTGACCAGTGCCCCCTACCTGCTATGCCTCATGTTTTCAATAGAGCATAAAATCAGAAATGAAAGATGAAACATCATAGCCAATATCACAGAAATACAAAGGATCCTAAGAAACTGCTAGGTATAATTACACACTAACTAATTGGATCATCTAGAAGAAATGGATAAATTCCCAGACACATAAAACCTACCAAGATTGACTCATGAAGAAATTTAAAAATCTGAACAGACTAATAGCAAGCAAGGAGGTTGAATCCGTAAGAAAATGTCTCCTATCAATGAAAAACCCAAAACCAGATGGCTTCCCAGATTAATTCTACCAAATATTTTAAGAAGAACTAATACCAGTCCTTCTCAAACTCTTCCAAAAAGCTGAAGTGGAGGGAATACTTCCAAACTCATCTTACAGGGCCAGCATTACCCTGATTCCAAAGCCAGACAAGAACACTACAAGAAAGGAAAATGACAGGCCAATAGCCTTGATCTACATAGATGCAAAAATCCTCAACAAAAATCCTAGCAAACCAAATTCAATAGCACATTGAAAGAATCATTCACCATGATCATGTCATGGTTCAACATAAGCAAATCAATACATATAATATACCATATTAGAAAAATAAAGGATAGAAACTATATGGCCATCACAATAGATATAGAAAAAGCTTTTGACAAAATTCGAAACCCTTTCATGGTGAAAAAAAAAAAACACCCAACAGATCACGTATTGAGGGACTGTATCCCAACAAAATACAGGCCATATATGACAAACCCATAGCTAACACCATAATCAATGGTGAAAAGTTGAAAATTTCCTCTACCATCAGGAGCAAGACAAGGATGCCCACAGACACCACTTCTCAGGGTAATTAGGCAAAAGAAAGAAATAAAAGGCATCCTAATAGGAAAGGAAGAAGTGAAACTGTCTCTACTGACGGCATGATCTTGTTATATATAGAAAACCCTACAAACTTCACTAAATAAAGGTTAGAACTCAACACAAAGCAGGGAACAATAGACACTGGGGGACTCCAAAGGTGGGAGGGAAGGATGGTGGGAGCAAGGGTTGAAAAACTACCTATCGATTACTATGCTCACTGCTTGGGTGGTGGGATCATTAGAAGCCCAAACCTCAGCACCATGCAATATACCTGTTTAAGAAACCTGTACATCTACCCTCCTGACTCTAAAATGAAACATACAATATTTAAAAAACAAAAACAAATAAATACAATTTGAAAACTGTTAGAACTGAACTGATAGGTGAAATCAGTAAAGTTGTAGGATGCAAAATCAACATATAGAGCCTTGAACACAGCAAAATCCAGCTGTCTGACACGAAAGTCTCAGGGGCAAGAAAACCTCTATATGAACTCAGAAACAATGAGCTAAGTTGTGTTTATGTCTGAAAGGATGTTAAGAACTTCATTCATGTTACATCAGAGCCAACAGAAAGAACCAACAGAAAACCTGTACCCAACAAACAGAAATGACAAGATGAAGGGAAAGCAGAGGTAAGGGCTTACCTTAGAAAGGGCAAGTGATTAGCTCAATATGCAATACAATGTTTGCTCCTGAGCCAAAAACTTGTACAATAATTTGTATATTACTTGCACAACCAGAAAAATCAGCCACTCATTAGGAAAATGTGTTTCTGTATAAGTCTTAGGACTCAGCTATCTATAATAACATGAAAAGACAATATTTTCATCCAAAATGAGTATTTTTGTTTGTCTTGGCTTGTTATTCTAACGTCAACAGCCTCTAAATAAACTGTTGAAGTACATGATATAACCACCTCTTTCTCCATCTTTCCCATTGCTCCCATAGGGTTTCAGTTGTGCAATTTCACCATTAGCAAAGCTTTTTGCTGAAATCTGGCTTTTCAAAGGGAGAGTATCCAGAAACAGAAGATGCTGATCTGGGAGCCTCTTCCTAATAGAACTGCTGCTTCAGTTTAACTTGAAATAGCCCACACCCAGTTCCTAATGACAAATATCTGAACACCGGGTCTTCCCATGAGCAACACCATGCTCTGCCTCCTGCTCACTCTGTTCTATAAGCAACCCACAGATTGCTCCCTGTGAAGAGGAGCCTGCAAGGGGAGCAGCATTCCACCAGACCCTGATTTAGCAAGATATTTCCGTATCATTCCCCCAACCAGCTGGAAGTCCTCCACTGCTCTTGTGTAAAAATCTAACTCATCTCGCTGAATTTCCTGATTTAAAAGTCTAATTCATTTCACCAAAAGTGTGACAGAAGGAATCCAAGTACACCATCTCTCTCTTACTAAACCAAAGCTATTGCATGTGCATTCTGGGGGAAAAACATGGTCCAAATATGTTATGGAGGGGGTGCCAGCCCAGTGTCATCCTCTTACTATTGCCATAGGATCTTGGCTGATGGCATCAGAGGAAAAACAAGTTTATCGATTACTTTCAACCATTAAGCTCACTCCTCCATGAAAAATAAGTCACAGGTCCAATGTCTCTTATTAAAATAATCACTGCAAAATATAAAGGAGTCACAGTTTTAAAATGGGACACACGTTCTCTAAGCGGTGAACCACGTTAGAGGTGCACTGTTTACATTGTATAAAGTCCCCTGGAGCCAGGGTTAGGAAGCGCATCTGTTCTTTGGTGTTCTGGGATGAAGGAGAAAGGAAAATGTGCTGCCAGAAGTGAGTGGGAAGGAGCCCATGAGATAAAGGAAGTAAATCCATTTGCTGATTGCAATAATAATGGTAAAACACGAAGCTATACATACATACACACATACATACATACATATATACATACATACATACATGCAAATTTTCACATTTTTAAAAAAAAAGAACTTAAGGCTTCCACTCATGTAATCAGCCCTTATGAAGTCTCCTGATTAGCTGCAAGGAAAATCTTCCTTTCTCCTCTTTCTTGCACCATCCTGGGCTCCCTTTTGTCTTTTTTTTTTTTAACTTATAAACGATCAGCTCATATTCTGAAGTTTGTAGTCCCCTCCCGCCCCCTCTCTCTCTATACGGCTCATTTACATTGGCAGCTGTCGTGCTGCTGGGCATCCTCAAACCCACAAGTTTCCCTTTAATGTTTGAGCAGACAAACATGATCATGCACTAGGCATCACTGTGCCACTCAAAATGCTTTCTTGTTTTTTTTATTGCATCTGAGAGAAATCTCAAGGTTGCAAACCTGGAGTCAGAATTGTCTCCATGTGTCTCAGTGGGAAGAGTATCGTGTGAAGAAACAAGTTGATTCTACTAATCAAAAGGAATTTTTTTTGATATCAGGTCATCCTCCGAATGAATTTATATTACCGAGTGGAGGGTCACATGAAGAAAATGGTCAAACAGCACCACCTAGAGCAAGAGCTGAGAAGTGCAGCGGAGCCGGGCTGTGTCAGGAAAGAAAAGCAAGCTGGGGCCTGGCTCAGCGCTCTCCCCTCTGCTCCTGTCTGCACGGAAAGATTAGGATGACAGTGGCAGGAAGCCTGTGCACCTAGTATGCATCACTTGAAGGGAACACACAGATTCCAGTAAACAGTTGGAAGGAAATGTTAATACCAGGCTCTGCTAAACAATATGAAATGACTCCTAGATGAGACAAGCGACTTTCATCAAAGTTTCCTGATACCTGAAAAGACAGCCCAGGGGATCCTGCACTACATGTGGTGTATGTAAATTAAGCGGGTTTTTTTCCCCTTTGTAATCAAGGCTCATACACAAACAAAATCACACTTTAGAAACGGCCTATTTCAACTTGTAACTGGCTTGCTTTCAGGGGCTCCAGGTCAAAAAGAAATAGAGCACAAAGACGCTTTCTCCTTAGGGATCATACACAAATTCACTCCGTCCGTTTCTTTCCCACATGGAGCAACAAAGCCGTCAGACCTCTCCATCCACACATCGGGTCCTTCCTGATTAAAGTGAGATAAATCACAGCCCTCTCTCTCCAGATGGCAGGCGACAAGAGGGGGATGCTTGCCTCAAGAAGTCCTCCCCATCCCTCTGCATTCATACAAGCCCGAGCGGAGAGATGCAAGAAATTACGGATGCATTTTAATTCCCCAGACCCTGCAATTAAAAATGGAAATGTTTTGGCCACGCGTGTTGGCTCACGCCTGTAATCCCAGCACTTTCAGAGGCCGAGGTCGGCGGATCACCTGGGGTCAGGAGTTCGAGACCAGCCTGGCCAACGTGGTGAAACCCTGTCTCTACTAAAAATACAAAAATTAGCTAGGAATGGTGGTGGGCGCCTGTAGTCCCAGCTACTCGGGAGGATGAGGCAGGAGAATCACTTGAACCCGGGAGGCAAAGTTTGCAGTGAGCCAAGATCGCACCACTGCACTCCACTCTGGGTGACAAAGGAAGACTTCACCTCAAAAAATGTTTTTAAAAAATGGAAGTGTTGTTCTTTCATTTGTAAATGTGTTTTGGTAAAAGAGGGGCAGTTTAAGCAACCCTTTCTATTGTCTACATTGTCAAAATTCATCCGACATGGACTCTTGACTCCGTTTTGCCTGGGCAGACCCAATTCAAGCATTTACAACAGCTATAACCTCCTCAAATCAAAAAGAGGAATCAGCATTATTGCTAAGTTCAAATAAGGTCTTGTTTTATTTCATTTTTATTTTTGAATGCAGCCATTCCTCCGGGTGCTGTCATCAGGTAAGATTGTCAGTCCTGATTAGGTAAAGGTATTATTACAAAATGCAATTCTTAAACATTCAGTGTCTAACTACACTTTAAATAAGCCTTTCCCCCTCCCCTATGTATTCTCCCTTAGACACCCCTTCTCAAATTTAAAATCACAGAAACTAAAATATGATGCCTAAAGAGAGCCTAGCGACTGCCCAGTCCTCTAATTTGATGAGTGGGAGTACTGATGCCCAGAGGAGGTCAAGTAATTTGTTCCCAATGTCTTAGAGAAGAAGAAAATGACCAGCTGGGAAATCCCACACATGTCAAGGCAGGGGCACAGGGCCACAGACTGTGGTTGAATTGTGCCACACTCCTACATCCTTCTTTAGGAATCACAGAACATTCCTGTGTTGAGTCGGAGTCACTGACTTCCTTTTCAGGCTGATTGAGTTCTGTCCTTACGGGCTGCGACAAGAAGTTTTGGTATTATGCTACACCAAGACCATTTATCTAGTTCAAGAAATGAGCACAGTCCTTAGAGCCCAGCAACTTTCCCCATGTCCAGTAAATGTAGCTTCTCCATTAGAAGCTGTCAGAATGGAGCCTTCTGGCTCATCTTGATTTTGATTTGTGCAAGAATGAATGGTTGTGCTAAGACAGCTTTCCTAGCTGATAGAGAGCGAAACTTTTTTCTCATAATCTATAAAAAATTTAAATTAGAACTTTTTTCTCATAATCTGTGAAAAAATATTAAATTAAATCTGGCTCACCTTGATTTTGATTTGTGCAAGAATGAATGGTTGTGCTAAGACAGCTTTCCTAGCTGATAGTGAGCAAAACTTTTTTCTCATAATCTATAAAAAATATTAAATTAGAAGCATAGAGTTTATTTCATGACTTTTATCTTCCTGCAATTTTCTTCTGGGCATAAATGATTTGTTTTTATCCTGCCTGACCCCAATCCCTTTTCCAAGAGACTAAAAGAGTATCTAGTGCAAAGTAGAGACTCAAATATTTTTTAATAAACAGTGATCCCAGCCACCCAGTGCATTTTGCCAAATGCCAACCCCATAAATGATCAAACACATCATCTCATTCAGCCAATCAAAATCAAGTGCTACTATTTTTTTAAGTTCTCATAGCCCTTGGGCATCTGCTTTCTCAGCATTTCCCAAACTTGAGTCATTCTCATCCTGCCTTCCTAATTTTGATCTGTCAATTACCTCTACTATTATTTATTTCATATATTTTTAAATAGCCCCACTTTTGAAACTTAAATACATGCCTTTTAAAAGGAAGCTTTCTTAGTACTACACATCAAAAGCCATTATTACGTGTTCTAAGTACTCATAACAACATGGTCACAACTATTAAAATTTAGTCATGTGCATCCACATACTCTCTAAATTCATGAAGCATCTGCACACACTTTAAGAAACAATTCTGCATTACTCACTCAATTTTCTTGACATCCTTCTGAGGCAGGACAAACCTTGGGCCCAAAGAATTGAGGTAGGAGTCCAAGCAAGTTGCCAGCCACATAAAGGCAAACCTTGGCTCGGAAGTCAGGACTACCAGCCCCTAGGTTATGGTTCACGCTCTTTCCTCTGCTCTCCAGAACCTCCTATCTCCAAGTGTAGTTAGCAGCCCAGATGCAGCAGCATCCTCTAGAGACTTGTTAAAAATGCAGAAGCTCAGGCTCCACCCCAGGCCTATGCAGACTGAATCTGCATTTTAACAAGGTCCAGGTAATTCACGTGCACATTAAGTTTGAAAAGGCCTGGT
This sequence comes from Pan paniscus, assembly GCF_029289425.2. Taxonomy (NCBI): domain Eukaryota; kingdom Metazoa; phylum Chordata; class Mammalia; order Primates; family Hominidae; genus Pan; species Pan paniscus. Next base: position 125,110,277 of record NC_073255.2, read on the forward strand.
CTAGATCAGCGGTTCTCTAACTTAGCAGCACATTAGAACCATCTGTAGAGACTTTAAAAATACCAGTGCCTGGGTTTCACCTCCCAGAGAATCTGACTTAAGTGTCAGGGGTTTGCCCTGAGTCAAGGTATTTTTAAAAAATCCTCAGCTTATACAAAGCTGGCAGGGCCGGGCACAGTGGCTCATGCCTATAATCCCAGCAGTTTGTGAGGCCAAAGTGGGCAGATTGCTTGAGTCCAGGAGTTTGAGATTAGCCTGGGCTAAAACCCCATCCCTACAAAAAAAAAAAATACAAAAAGTAGTTGGGCATGGTGGTGGCACATACCTGTAGTCCCGGCTACTCAGGAGGCTGAGTCCTCGCTTGAACCCAGGAGGTCACGGTCTGGTCAACAGAGCAAGACCCTGTATCAAAACAAACAAACAAGCAAACAAAAAATGCTAGCAGCTTACCAGCTAGGGAGGCCTGTAGAGCCAAGTTTTCCAAATGGGGCTACATTAGTTGTTCCAGAACTTTAGCTGCATCAAAACCACCTGGATGGCTTGTTCAGCTACAGAGGGTCTGGCCATGCCCCTAGAGTTTCCAGCTGAGGGTCTGGAATGAGGCCCGATGATTTGCATTTCTAACAATCTCCAGGTGATGCTGATGCTGTGGGTCCAGGGACCACATTTTGAGAATCTATGCTAAATGAATCAGAGAAGACCAAAGCTCAAACTTATTCCAAGAACTTTTCAAGGCCCACCTGCAAGTTGTAGTGGAAGTAAGCATCTAAGGGTGCAAAAAAGTTTCAATGTAGACTAAGGCCTTTTACCTGAGCTCTCAAATGTTCACATTTCTCTTATCAACCTAAATAACAAACAGAGAGAGGCTCTCCACAAGAAAAAGATATTCGTTTGGAAACAGAGCCTTGCAATAGAAACAGGCAAGCCAGAGTAAACTATATGCATATTCACGGAGGTAAAGGAAGACAAAAGAAAAAATGAGGAAGATTATATGATCATTTGGAAATGATTATCCTTGGCTACAAAGATCAATAACAAAGGTGATGCCAGGCCCAGGTTGGACAGGCAGTTGTTGGGCAAATATCCTTCAGAAGCATTGTTGTGTGCAAAGTTGCAATGGGCTTTGTGCAAGATTGTGATTTTTGAAGTCTTCTGTGATAAGTTTTTGTTATCAGGCATACAAGCCCAAGAATCCTTTTTTGCATGGCCTTCCCTGGCTCTATTTGTCAGGGTTTTGGTTAGGGGAGGGGTATTTTTAACACTCTCAATGTAAAAAATGCCCTAAGGTAGGTGCCCCAATTTCTTGTTTCGTCTTCATAAAATAATTTTTCCACCCGAACAAAGTCTACACATAAATTGTAAAAATACCCTGGCATGCAGTCCCTGGAAAAGTCTGGAGTCATTCTCGGGGTTCCCACCAGGTGGGCAAGCGTAGCCACCACAGATAAACACAAAGTAGGGGTGCCCGCTGGGGTTTGGCGGCAGGCAGTGGCCCTGGTTCTGATATTTGGCTGAAAACACAGCTCCTCTTTGTCACCCTCAGGACATTTCAGCTATTTCCTAGATAAAAATCTCACTTCACCCTGCACAAAACAGGCACATGATCATGTCACTCTGACCTGGTTTGAGTCCAAGGAGACTTTTGTTTTTAAAACAATTTAGGTTAGTAGTTAAAATATGAAATTTGGGCCAGGAGTGGTGGCCCATGCCTATAATCCCAGCACTTCGTGAGGCCAAAGTGGGCAGATTGCTTGAGTCCAGGAGTTTGAGACTAGCCTGGGCTAAAACCGCATCCCTACAAAAATAAATCCAAAAAGTAGTTGGGCATGGTGGTAGCACATACCTGTAGTCCCGGCTACTCAGGAGGCTGAGTCCTCGCTTGAACCCAGGAGGTCACGGTCTGGTCAACAGAGCAAGACCCTGTATCAAAACAAACAAACAAACAAAAAATGCTAGCATCTTACCAGTTAGGGAGGCCTGTAGAGCCAAGTTTTCCAAATGGGGCTACATTAGTTGTTCCAGAACTTTAGCTGCATCAAAACCACCTGGATGGCTTGTTCAGCTACAGAGGTTCTGGCCATGCCCCTAGAGTTTCCAGCTGAGGGTCTGGAATGAGGCCCGATGATTTGCATTTCTAACAATCTCCAGGTGATGCTGATGCTGTGGGTCCAGGGACCACATTTTGAGAATCTATGCTAAATGAATCGGAGAAGACCAAAGCTCAAACTTATTCCAAGAACTTTTCAAGGCCCACCTGCAAGTTGTAGTGGAAGTAAGCATCTAAGGGTGCAAAAAAGTTTCACTGTAGACTAAGGCCTTTTACCTGAGCTCTCAAATGTTCACATTTCTCTTATCAACCTAAATAACAAACAGAGAGAGGCTCTCCACAAGAAAAAGATATTCGTTTGGAAACAGAGCCTTGCAATAGAAACAGGGAAGCCAGAGTAAACTATATGCATATTCACGGAGGTAAAGGAAGACAAAAGAAAAAATGAGGAAGATTATATGATCATTTGGAAATGATTATCCTTGGCTACAAAGATCAATAACAAAGGTGATGCCAGGCCCAGGTTGGACAGGCAGTTGTTGGGCAAATATCCTTCAGAAGCATTGTTGTGTGCAAAGTTGCAATGGGCTTTGTGCAAGATTGTGTTTTTTGCAGTCTTCTGTGATAAGTTTTTGTTACCAGGCATACAAGCCCAAGAATCCTTTTTTGCATGGCCTTCCCTGGCTCTATTTGTCAGGGTTTTAGTTAGGGGAGGGGTAATTTTAACACTCTCATTATAAAAAATGCCATAAGGTAGGTACCACAATTGATTGTTTCGTCTTCATAAAATAAATTTTCGTAAAATCTCTGTAAACGTGGAAATATTTACACCGATTTCTGTATAAATGTGGAAATATCTACACCGCTATCTCTGTAAATGTGTAAACATTTACAACGCTATCTGTATAAACATGGAACTATTTACACCGCAGTCTCTATAAACATGGAAACATCTACACCGCTCTCTCTATAAACATGGAAATATTTACACCGCTATCTGTATAAACATGGAAATATGTAAACAGATATCTCTATAAACATGGAAATATCTATAACGCTATCTCTATAAACATGGAAATACCTACACCGCAATTTGTACAAACATGGAAATATCTACACCGCTGTCTCTATAAGCAAGGAAATATCAACACCGCTATCTGTATAAACATGGAAATATCTACACCGCTGTCTCTACAAACATGGAAATATCTACAACTATATCTGTAAAAACATGGAAATATTTACACCACTGTCTCCAAAAACATGGAAATATCTACAACGCTATCTCCATAAACATGAAAATATCTACATAACTGTATCTATAAACATGGAAATATCTACACCGCTATCTCAATACACATGGAAATATCTACACCGCTGTCTCTAGAAACATGGAAATATCTACACCGCTATCTCTATAAACGTGGAAATATCTCCACCGCTATCTCTATAAACGTGGAAATATCTACACCACTATCTCTATAAACGTGGGAACATCTACACCGCTATCTCTATAAACCTGGAAATATCTACACCGGTATAAGTATAAATGTGGAAATATCTACACCGTTATCTGTATAAACATGGAAATGTCTACAATGCTATCTCTATAAATGTGGAAATATCTACAGCACAATCTGTAGAAACGTGGAAATATCTATACCGCTATCTGTATAAACGTGGAAATATCTACACCGCTATCTCTATAATCGTGGAAGTATGTACACCGCGATCCGCATGAACGTGGAAATATCTACACCGCTATCATTGTAAACGTGGAAATGTCTACACCGCTATCTGTATAAACGTGGAAATATCTACATCGCTATCTCTGTATATGTGTAAACATTTACACCGCTATCTGTATAAACATGGAAATATTTACACAGCCATCTCTATAAACATGGAAATATCTACAACGCTATATTTATAAACATGGAAATATCTACACCACTATCTCTATAAACAAGGAAATATTTACACCGCTATCTCTATAAACCTGGAAATACTAACACCGCTATCTGTATAAACATGGAAATATTTACAAAGATATCTCTATAAACATGGAAATATCTACACTGCCATCTGTATACATATGGAAATATCTACACAGCCATCAGTATAAACGTGGAGACATCTGCACCGCTATCTCTATACACATGGAAATACCTACACCACAATGTCTATAAACATGGAAATACATACACCGCCATGTCTATAAACATGGAAATATCTACACCGACATCTGTATAAAAATGAAAATATCTACACCTCCACCTTCATAAACATGGAACTATCCACACTGCCATCTGTGTAAACATGGAAATATCGACACCGCTATCAGTTTAAACATAGAAATATCTTCACCGTCATCTGCATATACATGGAAATATCTACACCGCTATTTCTATAAAGATAGAAATATCTACACCGCTGTCTGTATAAACATGGAAATATCTACACCACTATCTGTATAAACATGGAAATATGTTCACCGCTGTGTCTAAAAACATGGAAATATCTACACCGCTGTCTCTATAAACATCGAAATATCTACACCGCTATCTCTATAAATGTGGAAATATCTACAACGGTGTCTCTGTAAACATGGAAATATCTACACCGCTATCTCAATAAACTTGGAAATATCTACACCGCTATCTCTGTAAATGTGTAAACATTTAAACCGCTATCTGTATGAACATGGAAATATTTACACCGCTATCTCTATAAACATGGAAATATCTACACCGCTATCTCTATAAAGATAGAAATAACTACACTGCTGTCTGTATAAACATGGAAATATCTACACTGCTGTCTCTATAAACATGGAAATATCTACACCGCTATCATTATGAACATGGAAATATCTACACTGCTGTCTCTAAAAACATGGAAATATCTTCACCGCTGTCTCTATAAACATGCAAATATCTACACCGCTGTCTCCATAAACTTGGAGATATCTACACGGCTATCTCTATAAAGGTGGAAGTATCTACACCGCTGTCTCTGTAAACATGGAAATATCTACACCGCTATCTCTATAAACGTGGAAATATCTACACCGCTATCAGCATATACGTGTAAATATCTACACCGCTATCTGTATAAACATGCAAATATCTACACCGTTATCTCTATAAACGAGGAAATATCTACACTGCTATGCGTATAAACGTGGAAATATGTACACCGCTATCTGTATAAACGTGGAAATATCCACACCGCTATCTCGGTAAATGTGGAAATATCTACACCACTTTCTGTATAAACATGGAATTATCTACACCGATATCTCTGTAAATGAGTAAACATTTAAACCGCTATCTGTATAAACATGGAAATATTTACACTGCTATCTCTATCAACATGGAAATATTTACCACGCTATGTGTATAAACATGGAAATATGTACACCGCTATCTCTGTAAACTTGGAAATATCTACACTGCCGTCTGTATAAAGATGGAAATATCAACAGCACGAGCTGTATAAACATGGAAATATCTCCACCGCCATCTGTAAAAACATGGAAATATCTACACAGTCACCTGTACAAACATGGAAATATCCACACCTCCATCAGAATAAACATGGAAATATTTCCCCTGCCATCTGTATACACATGGAAAAACCTACACAACCATCAGTATAAACATGGAAATATCTGCACCGCTATCTCTGTAAACGTGGAAATCTCTAAACCGCTATCTCTATAAACCTGGAAATATCTACAACGCTATCTGTATAAACATAGAAATATCTACACCGCTATCTGTATAAACATCAAAATATCTACACGGCTATCTGTATAATCATGGACATATGTACACCGCTATCTGTATAAATGTGGAAATATCTACAACGCTATCGGTGTAAAGATGGAAATATGTGCACAGCTATCTGTGTAAACACAGAAATATCTACACCGCTATCTGTATAAACCTGGAAATATCTACACTGCTGTCTCTATAAACATGGAAATATCTACACCGCTATCATTATAAACATGGAAATATCTATGCCGCTGTCTCTAAAAACATGGAAATAACTACACCGCTGTCTCTATAAACATGCAGATATTTACACCGCTTTCTCCATAAACTTGGAAATATCTACACCGCTATCTGTATAAACATGCAAATATCTACACCACTATCTCTGTAAACGTGGAAATATCTACACCGCTATGTGTATAAACGTGGAAATATCTACACCGCTATCTCTATAAACCTGGAAATATCTACACCGCTATCTCTGTAAACGTGGAAATATCTACAACACTTTCTGTATAAACGTGGAAATATCTACACCGCTATCTCTGTAAAGGTGTAAACATTTAAACAGCTACCTGTATAAACATGGAAATAGTTTCACCGATGTCTCTATAGACATGGAAATATTTACCACGCTCTTTGTATAAACATGGAAATATGAACACCGCTATCTCTATAAACATGGAAATATCTGCACTTCCATCTGTATGAAGATGGAAATATCACCACTGCGAGCAGTATAAACATGGAAATATCTACACCACTATCTGTATAAACATGGAAATATCAACACCGCTACCTGTATAAACATGGAAATATTTCAACGCAATCTGTATAATCATGGAAATATCCACACCTCTATCTGTATAAACATGGAAATATCTACACCTCCATCAGTATAAACATGGAAATATGTACACTGCCATCTGTATACACATGGAAATATCTACACAGCCATCAGTATAAACATGGAAATATCTACACCGCTATGTCTGTAAACGTGGAAATATCTAAAGCGCTATCTGTATAAACCTGGAAATATCTACATCGCTATATGTATAAATATGGAAATATGTACACCGCTATCTGTATAAAAATGGAAATATCTACAATGCTATCTGTGTAAAGATGGAAATATCTACACAGCTGTCTGCGTAAACATAGAAATATCTGCACCAGTATCTGTATAAACATGGAAATATTTACACTGCAGTCTCTATAAGCATGGAAATATCTACACCGCTATTATTATAAATCTGGAAATATCTATGACGCTGTCTCTAAAAACATGTAAATAACTACACCGCTGTCTCTATGAACATGTAAATATTTACACCGCTTTCCCCATAAACTTGGAAATACCTACACGGCTATTTCTATAAAGGTGGAAGTATCTACACCGCTGTCTCTATAAACATGGAAATATCTACACCGCTATCTCTGTAAACGTGGAAATATCTACAACGGTGTCTCTGTAAACATGGAAATATCTACACCGCTATCTTTATAAACCTGGAAATATCTACACCGCTATCTCTATAAACGTGGAAATATCTACACAGTTATCAGTATAAACGTGGAAATATCTACACCGCTATCTGTATAAACATGCAAATATCTTCACCGCTATCTCTGTAAACGTGGAAATATCTACACCGCTATGTGTATAAACGTGGAAATATCTACACCGCTATCTCTATAAACTTGGAAATATCTACACCGCTATCTCTGTAAACGTGGAAATATCTAAACCACTTTCTGTATAAACGTGGAAATATCTACACCGCTATCTCTGTAAAGGTGTAAACATTTAAAACGCTACCTGTATAAACATGGAAATATTTACACCGATGTCTCTATAGACATGGAAATATTTACCACACTATTTGTATAAACATGGAAATATGTACAAAGCTATCTCTGTTAACACGGAAATATCTACACCGCTATCTGTATAAACATGGAAATACCAACACCGCTACCTGTATAAACATGGAAATATCTTCTACGCTATCTGTATAATCATGGAAACATCCACACTGCTATCTGTATAAACACGGAAATATCTACACCGCTATCTGTATAAACATGGAAATATGTACACCGCTATCTGTGTAAATATGGAAATATCTACACCGCTATCTGTGTAAAGATGGAAATAACCACACCGCAATCTGTGCAAATATGGAAATATCTACACCGCTATCACTGTAAACATGGGTATATCTACACCGCTATCTGTACAAACATGGAAATATCTACACCGCTATCTGTATAAGCATGGAAATATCTAGAACACGATCTGTATAAACATGGTAATATCTACACCTGTATCTTCATAAACATGGAGATACCTACACTGCTATCTGTATAAACATGGAAATACCCACACCGCTATCTGTATAAATATGGAAATATCTACAATGCTATCTGTATAAACATGGAAATGTCTACACCGCTATCTGTATAAACATGGAAATACCTACACAGTCATCTGTGTAAACGTGGAAATATCTACACCACTATCTGTGTAAACATGGAAATATCTACACTGCCATTTATATATACGTGGAAATATCTACAGAGCTATCTCTATAAATATGGAAATATCTACACTGCTATCTCTATAAAATGGAAATAGCCACACGGCTATCTGTATAAACATGGTAATATCTACACCATCATCTGTAAAACATGGAAATATCTACACAGTCATCTGTATAAATATTGAAATCTCTACACCTCCCTCTGTATAAACATGGAAATATCTACACTGCCATCTGTATACACATGGAAATATCTACACAGCCATCTGTATAAACATGGAAATATCTACACCGCTATCTCTATAAACATGGAAATACCTACACACAATCTGTATAAACATGGAAATATCTACACCGCTATCTGTATAAACCTGGAAATATAAACATCGCTATCTGTATAAACATGCAAATATCTACACCACTATCTCTGTAAACGTGGAAATATCTACACCGCTATGTGTATACACGTGGAAATATCTACACCGCTATCTCTATAAACGTGGAAATATCTACACCGCTATCTCTGTAAACGTGGAAATATCTACACCACTTTCTGTATAACCGTGGAAATATCTACACCGCTATCTCTGTAAAGGTGTAAACATTTAAACAGCTACCTGTATAAACATGGAAATAGTTACACCGTTGTCTCTATAGACATGGAAATATTTAAAACGCTCTTTGTATAAACATGGAAATATGAACACCGCTATCTCTATAAACATGGAAATATCTACACTTCCATCTATATGAAGATGGAAATATCACCACCGCGAGCAGTATAAACATGGAAATATCTACACCGCTATCTGTATAAACATGGAAATATCAACACCGCTACCTGTATAAAAATGGAAATATTTCAACGCAATCTGGATAATCATGGAAATATCCACACCTCTATCTCTATAAACATGGAAATATCTACACCGCCATCTGTAAAAACATTTAAATATCTACAAAATCATCTGTATAAACACGGAAATATCAACACCTCCATCAGTATAAACATGGAAAGATGTACACTGCCATCTGTATACAAATGGAAATATCTACACAGCCATCAGTATAAACATGGAAATATCTACACTGCTATGTCTGTAAACGTGGAAATATCTAAACCGCTATCTGTATAAACCTGGAAATATCTACATCGCTATATGTATAAACATGGAAATATGTACACCGCTATCTGTATAAATATGGAAATATCTACAACGCTATCTGTGTAAAGATTGAAATAACTACACCGCAATCTGTGCAAAGATGGAAATAGCTACACCACTGTCTGTATAAACATGAAAACATCTACACGGCTATCTGTATAAACATGGAAATATCTACACCGCTATCTGCATAAATATGGAAATATCTACACCGCTATCTCTATAAACATGGAAATGTCTGCACAGCTAACTGTAAACATGGAAATATCTACAACCCTATCTCTATAAACATGGAAATATCTCCAACGCTATCTGTTTAAATATGGAGACATCTACACTGCTATCTGTATAAACATGGAAATAACTTCACCGCTATCTGTATAAACATGGAAATATCTACACGGCTATCTGTATAAACATGCAAATATCTACAATGCTATCTGTGTAAACATGGAAATATCTACACCGCTTTCTGTGTAAACATGAAAATATCTACACCGCTTTCTGTGTAAAGATGGAAATATCTACCCCGCAATCTGTGCAAAGATGGAAATATCAACACCTATATCTGTGTAAAGATGGAAATATCTACACCGCAATCTGAGCAAAGATGGAAACATCTACAACGCTATCTCTGTAAACATGGTAATATCTACACCGCTATCTGCATAAACATGGAAATATCTACACCGCTATCTGTATAAACAGGGAAATATCTACACTGCCATCTGTATAAAAATGGAAATATCTACACCGCTGTCTCTATAAACATGGAAATACCTACACCACTATCTGTATAAACATGGAAATATCTACACCGCAATCTGTATAAACTTGGAAATATATACACCGCCATCTGTATAAACATGGAAATATCTCCACCGCTATCTGTATAAACATGGAAATATCTCCACCGCTATCTGTATAAATATGGAAATATCTACACTGCCATCTCTATAAAGATTGAAATTTGTACACCGCAATCAGTATAAACATGGAAATAACTTCAACGCTATCTTTATAAACATGGAAATGTCTACACCGCTATCTGTATAAACTTGGAAATATCTACACGGCCATCTGTATGAACATGGAAAAATCTACAGCGCGATCTGTATAAACATGGAAATATCTCCACCGCTATCTGTTTCAACATGGAAATATCTACACAGTCATCTGTATATACATGGAAATATCTAGAACACCATCTCTACAAACATGGAAATATCTACACTGCCATCTGTATACACATGGAAATATCTACAGAGCCATCAGTATATACATGGAAACATCTGCACCGCTATCTCTGTACACATGGAAATACCTACACTGAAATCTCTATAAACATGGAAATATCTACACCACAATCTTTTTAAACATGGAAATATCCACACCGCCGTCTCTATAAACATGAAAATATCTACAACGCCATCTCCATAAATATGGAAATATCTACACCGCCATCTCTGTAAACATGGAAATATCTACACTGCTATCTTTATAAACATGGAAATATTTACAAAGATATCTCTATAAACATGGAAATATCTACACTGCCATCTGTATACACATGGAAATATCTACACAGCCATCAGTATAAACGTGGAGACATCTGCACCGCTATCTCTATACACATGGAAATAGCTACACCACAATCTCTATAAACATGGAAATACATACACCGCCATGTCTATAAACATGGAAATATCTACACCGACATCTGTATAAAAATGAAAATATCTACACCCCCACCTTCATAAACATGGAACTATCCACACTGCCATCTGTGTAAACATGGAAATATCGACACCGCTATCAGTTTAAACATGGAAATATCTTCACCGTCATCTGCATATACATGGAAATATCTACACCGCTATTTCTATAAAGATAGAAATATCTACACCGCTGTCTGTATATACATGGAAATATCTACACCACTATCTGTATAAACATGGAAATATGTACACCGCTGTGTCTAAAAACATGGAAATATCTACACCGCTGTCTCTATAAACATGGAAATATCTACACCGCTATCATTATGAACATGGAAATATCTACACTGCTGTCCCTAAAAACATGGAAATATCTTCACCGCTGTCTCTATAAACATGCAAATATCTACACCACTGTCTCCATAAACTTGGAGATATCTACACGGCTATCTCTATAAAGGTGGAAGTAACTACACCGCTGTCTCTGTAAACATGGAAATATCTACACCGCTATCTCTATAAACTTGGAAATATCTACACCGCTATCTCTATAAACGTGGAAATATCTACACCGCTATCAGCATATACGTGTAAATATCTACACCGCTATCTGTATAAACATGCAAATATCTACACCGCTATCTCTATAAACGAGGAAATATCTACACCGCTATGTGTATAAACGTGGAAATATCTACACCGCTATCTGTATAAACGTGGAAATATCCACACCGCTATCTCGGTAAATGTGGAAATATCTACACCACTTTCTGTATAAACATGGAATTATCTACACTGATATCTCTGTAAATGAGTAAACATTTAAACCGCTATCTGTAAAAACATGGAAATATTTACACTGCTATCTCTATCAACATGGAAATATTTACTACGCTATGTGTATAAACATGGAAATATGTACACCGCTATCTCTGTAAACTTGGAAATATCTACACTGCCGTCTGTATAAAGATGGAAATATCAACAGCACGAGCTGTATAAACATGGAAATATCTCCACCGCCATCTGTAAAAACATGGAAATATCTACACAGTCACCTGTACAAACATGGAAATATCCAAACCTCCATCAGAATAAACATGGAAATATTTCCCCTGCCATCTGTATACACATGGAAAAACCTACACAACCATCAGTATAAACATGGAAATATCTGCACCGCTATCTCTGTAAACGTGGAAATCTCTAAACCACTATCTCTATAAACCTGGAAATATCTACAACGCTATCTGTATAAACATGGAAATATGTACACCGCTATCTGTATAAACATGAAAATATCTACACCGCCATCTGTGTAAACATGGTAAAATCTCCACCACAATCTGTATAAACTTGGAAATTTCTCCACCACTATCTGTATAAACATGGAAATATCTACACCGCTATCTGTATAAACATCTAAATATCTACATCGCTATCAGTATAAACATGGAAATATCTCCACCGCTATCTGTATAAACATCAAAATATCTACACGGCTATCTGTATAATCATGGACATATGTACACCGCTATCTGTATAAATGTGGAAATATCTACAACGCTATCTGTGTAAAGATGGAAATATGTGCACAGCTATCTGTGTAAACATAGAAATATCTACACCACTATCTGTATAAACCTGGAAATATCTACACTGCTGTCTCTATAAACATGGAAATATCTACACCGCTATAATTATAAACATGGAAATATCTATGCCGCTGTCTCTAAAAACATGGAAATAACTACACCGCTGTCTCTATAAACATGCAGATATTTACACCGCTTTCTCCATAAACTTGGAAATATCTACACCGCTATCTGTATAAACATGCAAATATCTACACCACTATCTCTGTAAACGTGGAAATATCTACACCGCTATGTGTATAAACGTGGAAATATCTACACCGCTATCTCTACAAACGTGGAAATATCAACACTGTTATCTCTGTAAACGTGGAAATATCTACACCACTTTCTGTATAAACGTGGAAATATCTACACCGCTATCTCTGTAAATGTGTAAACATTTAAACAGCTACCTGTATAAACATGGAAATAGTTACACCGATGTCTCTATAGACATGGAAATATTTACCACGCTCTTTGTATAAACATGGAAATATGAACACCGCTATCTCTATAAACATGGAAATATCTACACTTCCATCTGTATAAAGACGGAAATATCACCACCGCGAGCAGTATAAACATGGAAATATCTACACCACTATCTGTATAAACATGGAAATATCAACACCGCTACCTGTATAAACATGGAAATATTTCAACGCAATCTGCATAATCATGGAAATATCCACACCTCTATCTGTATAAACATGGAAATATCTACACCTCCATCAGTATCAACATGGAAATATGTACACTGCCATCTGTATACACATGGAAATATCTACACAGCCATCAGTATAAACATGGAAATATCTACACCGCTATGTCTGTAAACGTGGAAATATCTAAAGCGCTATCTGTATAAACCTGGAAATATCTACATCGCTATATGTATAAACATGGAAATATGTACACCGCTATCTGTATAAAAAAGGAAATATCTACAATGCTATCTGTGTAAAGATGGAAATGTCTACTCAGCTGTCTGTGTAAACATAGAAATATCTGCACCGGTATCTGTATAAACATGGAAATATTTACAATGCAGTCTCTATAAACATGTAAATATCTACACCGCTATTATTATAAATCTGGAAATATCTATGACGCTGTCTCTAAAAACATGGAAATAACTACACCGCTGTCTCTATGAACATGTAAATATTTACACCGCTTTCCCCTTAAAATTGGAAATATCTACATGGCTATTTCTATAAAGGTGGAAGTATCTACACCACTGTCTCTATAAACATGGAAATATCTACACCGCTATCTCTATAAACGTGGAAATATCTACAACGGTGTCTCTGTAAACATGGAAATATCTACACCGCTATCTCTATAAACCTGGAAATATCTACACCGCTATCTCTATAAACGTGGAAATATCTACACAGATATCAGTATAAACGTGGAAATATCTACACAGCTATCTGTATAAACATGCAAATATCTTCACCGCTATCTCTGTAAACGTGGAAATATCTACACCGCTATGTGTATATACGTGGAAATATCTACACCGCTATCTCTGTAAACGTGGAAATATCTAAACCACTTTCTGTATAAACGTGGAAATATCTACACCGCTATCCCTGTAAAGGTGTAAACATTTAAACCGCTACCTGTATAAACATGGAAATATTTACACCGATGTCTCTATACACATGGAAATATTTACCACGCTATTTGTATAAACATGGAAATATGTACACCGCTATCTCTGTTAACATGGAAATATCTACACTGCCATCTGTATAAAGATGGAAATATCAACACTGCTAGCTGTATAAACACGGAAATATCTACACCGCTATCTGTATAAACATGGAAATACCAACACCGCTACCTGTATAAACATGGAAATATCTTCAACGCTATCTGTATAATCATGGAAATATCCACACTGCTATCTGTATAAACATGGAAATATCTACACCGCTATCTGTATAAACATGGAAATATGTACACCGCTATCTGTGTAAATATGGAAATATCTACACCGCTATCTGTGTAAAGATGGAAATAACCACACCGCAATCTGTGCAAATATGGAAATATCTACACCGCTATCACTGTAAACATGGGTATATCTACACCGCTATCTGTACAAACATGGAAATATCTACACCGCTATCTGTATAAGCATGGAAATATCTAGAACACGATCTGTATAAACATGGTAATATCTACACCTGTATCTTTATAAACATGGAGATACCTACACTGCTATCTGTATAAACATGGAAATACCCACACCGCTATCTGTATAAATATGGAAATATCTACAATGCTATCTGTATAAACATGGAAATGTCTACACCGCTATCTGTATAAACATGGAAATACCTACACAGTCATCTGTTTAAACGTGGAAATATCTACACCACTATCTGTGTAAACATGGAAATATCTACACTGCCATTTATGTATACATGGAAATATCTACAGAGCTATCTCTATTAATATGGAAATATCTACACTGCTATCTCTATAAAATGGAAATAGCCACACAGCTATCTGTATAAACATGGTAATATCTACACCATCATCTGTAAATCATGGAAATATCTACACAGTCATCTGTATAAATATTGAAATCTCTACACCTCCCTCTGTATAAACATGGAAATATCTACACTGCCATCTGTATACACAAGGAAATATCTACACAGCCATCTGTATAAACATGGAAATATCGGCATAGGCATCGTGTAAACATGGAAATATCTGTACCGCTATCTGTATAAACATGGAAATACCTACACAGCTGTCTCTATAGACATGGAATTATGTACATCGCTATGTGTATAAACATGGAAATATCTCCACTGCTGTCTGTATAAACATGGAAATACCTCCACCGATATCTGTTTAAACATGGAAATATCTACAGCGCCATCTCTATAAACATTGAAATATCTACACTGCCGTTTGTAAAAACATGGAAATATCTACACAGTCATCTGAATAAACATGGAAATATCTACACCACCATCTGTATAAACATGGAAATACCTACAATAAAATCTTTATACACGTGGAAATATCTACACAGACATCTGTGTAAATATGGAAATATCTACACGGCCATCTGTATAAACATGGAAATATCCACACTGCCATCTGCAGAAAGATGGAAATATGTACACCGCTATCTCTATAAATATGGAAATATCTACACAGCAATCTCTATAAACATGGAAATATCTACACCGCCATCTGTATAAATATGGAAACCTCTACACCGCCATCTGTGTGAATAAGGAAATATCTACAATGCCATCTGTATAAAGAAATAAATATCTGCACCGCGAGCAGTAAAAACATGGAAATACCTACGCCGCTATCTGTATAAACGTTGAAATACCAACACCGCTATGGGTATAAACATGGAAATATCTACAACGCCATCTCTAGAAACATGGAAATATCTACACCGCTATGTCTGTAAACATGGAAATACCTACACCGCTATTTCTACAAACATGGAAATAGCTACACGGCTATCTGTATAAACATGGAAATACCTACACCGCGATCTGTGTAAACATGGAAATATCTACACCGCTATCTCTATAAACATGGAAACAACTACACCGCGATCTGTATAAACATGGAAATATCTACACCGCGATCTGTATAAACATGGAAATATCTTCACCACGATCTGTATAAACATGGAATTATCTACACCGCTATCTGTCTAAACATGGTAATATCTACACCACCATCTATATAAACATGGAAATATCTACACCGCCATCTGCATAAACATGGAAATATCTACAATGCCATCTGTAGAAAGATGGAAATATCTACACCGCAATCTGTGTAAACATGGAAATATCTACACCGATATCTGTAAAAGCATGGAAATATCTACACCGCTATCTGTATAAACATGTAAACATCTACACCGCGTTGTGTATAAACATGGAAATATCTACACAGTGATCTGTATAAAGATGGAAATATCTACACAGATATCTCTATAAACATGGAAATATCTACACCGCCATCTGTATAAGCATGGAAATACCTACAAAGTCACGTGTATAAACGTGGAAACATCTACACAGCCATCTGTATAAACATGGAAATATCTACACAGCCATCTGTATATACATGGAAATATCTACATCGCTATCTGTATAAACATGGAAATAACTACACCGTTATCTGTATATACAAGGAAATATCTACACCGTGATCTGTATAAACATGGAAATATCTACACCGCTATTTGTATAAATAAGGAAATATCTACACAGGTATCTGTATAAGCATGGAAAAAACTACACCTCTATTTGTATAAACAAGGAAATATATACACCGTGATCTGTATAAACATGGAAATAACCACACCGCTATTTGTAAAAACAAGGAAATATCTACACAGCCATCGGTTTAAACATGGAAATATATACACAGACATCTGTTTTTACATGGAAATATCTACACCGTTATCTGTATAAACATGCTAATAACTACACCGCTATCTGTATAAATGTGGAAATATTTACACCGCTATCCCTATAAACATGGTAATATCAACACCGCGATCTGCATAAACATGGAAATATCTACACCATGATCTGTATAAACATGGAAATATCTGCACCGCGATCTGTATAAACATGGAAATATCTACACCGTGATCTGTATAAACATGGAAATAACTACACCGCCATCTCTATAAACATGGATATATCTACACCCCTATCTGTATAAACATGGAAATATCCACACCGCTATCTCTATAAACATGGAAAAATCAACACCGCTATCTCTATGAACATGGAAATATCTACACCGCTATCTCTATGAACATGGAAATATCTACACCGCCATCTCTATAAACATGGAAATATCTACACCGCTATCAGTATAAACGTGGAAATATCTACACCGCCATCTGTATAAACATGGAAATACTTACAAAGTTATCTATATAAACAAGGAAATATCTACACCGCCATCTGTATAAACTTGGAAATATCTACACCGCCATCTACGTATCCATGGAAATATCTGTGCCGCCATCTGTATAAACACGGAAATATCTACACGGTCATCTGTGTATAGATGGAAATATCTACACCGCCATCTCTATAAACATGGAAATATCTACACCGTGGTCTGTATAAACATGGAAATATCTAAACCGCTATCTGTATAAACATGGAAATATCTACACCGCTAACTCTATAAACATGGAAATATCTACACCGTGATCTGTATAAACATGGAAATATTTACACCGCTATCTGTATAAACATGGAAATTTCCACACCGGTATCTGTATAAATATGGAAATATCTACACCGCTATCTCTATAAACATGGAAATATCTACACCGCCATCTGTATAAACATGGAAAAACCTATACAGTCATCCGTGTAAACATGGAAATATCTACACCACCATCTGTATAAACATGGAAATATCTACACCGGTATCTGAATAAACATGGAAATATCTACACCACGATCTGTATAAACAAGGAAATATATACACCGCTATCTGTATAAACATGGAAATATCTGCACCGCTATCTCTATAGACATGGAAATATCTAAAAAGCCATCTGCATAAACATGAAAATACCTACACAGTCATGTCTAGGAACATGGAAATATCTACACTGCCATCTGTATAAACATAGAAATATCTACATAGCCCTCTGTATAAATATGGAGATATCTTCATAGGCATCTATATAAACCTGGAAATATCTACACCAACATCTGTATAAACATGGAAATATCTACACCGCTATCTGTATAAACATGGTAATATCTACACCACCATCTATATAAACATGTAAATATCTACACCGCCATCTGTATAAACATGGAAATATCTACAATGCCATCTGTTGAAAGATGGATCTATCCACACCGCAATCTGTGTAAAGATGGAAATATCTTCACCGATATCTGTAAAAACATGGAAATATCTACACCGCTATCTGTATATACATGGAAATATCTACACCGCGATCTGTGTAAACATGGAAATATCTATTGCTCCATCTCTATAATCATTGAAATATCTACACTGCCATCTGTAAAAACATGGAAATATCTACACAGTCATCTGAATAAACATGGAAATATCTACACCACCATCTGTATAAACATGGAAATACCTACAATACCATCTGTATACACATGGAAATATCTACACAGGCATCTGTTTAAATATGGAAATATCTAGACTGCCATCTGTATAAACATGGAAATATCTACAGTGGCATCTGTAGAAAGATGGAAATATCTACACCGCTATCTCTATAAATATGGAAATATCTACACCGCCATCTCTATAAACATGAAAATATCTACACTGCCATCTCCATAAAGATGGAAGTATCCACTCCGCCATGTGTATAAACACGGAAATATCTACACCACCATCTGTGTAAACATGGAAATATCTACACCGCTATCTGTATAAACATGGAAATATCTACACCACCATCTTCATGTCCATGAAAATATCTATGCCGCCATCTGTATAAACATGGAAATATCTACACGGCCATCTGTGTATAGATGGAAATATCAACACCGCCATCTGTACAAACATGGAAATATCTACACCGCTATCTCTATAAACATGGAAATATCTGCACTGCCATCAGTAAAAACGTGGAAATACCTATACAGTCATCTGTATAAACATGGAAATATCTACAATGCCATCGGTATACACATGGAAATATCTACACAGTCATCTGTATTTACATGTAAATATCTACACTGCTATCTCTATAAACACTGAAATATCTACACCGTCATCTATATAAACATGAAAATATCTACACTGCCATCTCCATAAACATGGAACTAACTACTCCGCCAGCTGTATAAACATGGAAACATCTACACCGCCATCAGTGTGAATAAGGAAATATCTACAATGCCATCTGTATAAAGATATAAATTTCTGCACCGCGAGATGTTTAAACATGGAAATATCTACATCGCTAACTGTATAAACGTGGAAATACCAACACATCTATCGGTATAAACATGGAAATATCTACAACGCCATCTATATAAACATGGAAATATCTACACCGCTATCTCTATAAACATGGAAATATCTACACCGCTATCTGTATAAACATGGAAATATCAACACCGCGATCTGTATAAACATGGAAATATCTACACCGCCACCTGTATAAACATGGAAATATCCACACGGCTATCTGTATCAACATGGAAATATCTGCAACACTATCTGTGTAAACATGGCAATATCTACATCGCTATCTGTGTAAACATGGAAATATCTACTCCGCTATCTGTATAAAGATGGAAATATCTACACCGCTATCTGTATAAACATGGAAATGTCAACATCGCTATCTCTATAAACACGGAAATATCTACACTGCTATCTATATAAACATGGAAATATCTACACCGCCATCTCCATAAATATGGAAATATCTACACCGCTATCTCTATAAACTTGGAAATATCTACACTGTTATGTGTATAAACGTGGAAATATCTACAACGCTATCTGTGTAAACATGGAAATATCTACACAGCTATCTGTGTAACCTTGGGAATATCTACACTGCAATATGTGTAAAGATGGAAAGATATACACCGCAATGAGTTCAAAGATGGAAATATCTACACCGCTAACTCTGTAAACATGGAAATATCTACACAGCTATCTGTATAAACATGGAAATGTCTACACCGCTATCTGAATAAATATGGAAATATCTACAGCGCTATCTCTATAAAAATGGAAATATCTACAACACTATCTGTGTAAACATGGAAATATTTACACCGCTATTTTTATAAACATGGAAATATCTACACCGCAATCTGTATAAACATGGATATATCTGCACCGCAATCTTTATAAACATGGAAATATCTATACCGCAATCTGTATAAACATGGAAATATCTACAAAACTATCTGTGTTAACATGGAAATATGTACACCGCTATCTGTGGAAACATGGAAATATGTACACCGTTATCTGTATAAATATGGAAATATCTACACCACGATCTCTATAAACATGGAAATAGTCACACCGCTATCTGCATAAACATGGAAATATCTACACAGCCATCTGTAAAAACATGGTAATATCTACACCACTATCTGTAAAAACATGGAAATTACACCGCTACCAGTATAAAAATGGTAGTATCTACTCCGCCATCTGAATAAACATGGAAATATTTTACACCGCTATTTGTATAAACATGGAAATATCTACACCATTATCTGCACAAACATGGAAATACTAACCCTGCCATCTGTATAAACATGGAAATATCTAAACCGCCATCTGTAAAACATGGAAGTGTCTACACTGTCATCTGTATAAACATGGAAAAACCTACACAGCTATCTGTATAAACATGGAAATATCTACTCTGCCATCTATATACACAAGGAATTATGTACACTGCCGTCTGTATGAACACGGAAATATCTTCACCGCTATCTCTATAAATATGGAAATACCTACACCGCCATCTGTATAAACATGTAAATATCTACACCGCTATCTGTATAAAGATGGAAACATCTACACCGCTATCTTTATAAACATAGAAATATCTGCACTATTATCTCTATAAACATGGAAATATGTACACCGCTATCTGTGTAAAGATGGAAATATCTACACCGCAATCTGTGCATAGATGTAAATATCTACACCGCTATCTCTGTAAACATGGAAATATCTACACTGCTGTCTCAATAAACATGAAAATATCTACACTGCTGTCTGTATAAACATGGAAATATAAACACCACGATCTGTATAAACATGGAAATATCTACACCACGATCTGTATAAAGATGGAAATATTTACACCGCAATCTGTATAAACGTGGAAATACCTACAACACTATCTGTGTTAACACGGAAATAAATACACCTCTATCTGTGTAAACATGGAAATATGTACACAGCTATCTGTATAAACATGGAAATATCTGCAACACTATCTGTATAAACACGGAAATCTCTCCACCGCTATCTGTATAAACATGGAAATATCTACATGGCTATCTTTATAAACATGGAAATATCTACAACACTATCGGTATAAACATGGAAATATCTGCAACACTATCTGTATAAACATGGAAATATATACACCGCTATCTGTATAAACATGGAAATATCTACACCTCGATCTGTATAAACATGGAAATACCTTCACTGCTATCTGTATAGACATGGAAACATCTACACCGCTATCAGCATAAACATTGAAATATCTACACCGCTATCTGTGTAAACATGGAAATATCTAAACAGCTATCTGTGTAAACATGGGAATATCTACACCGCTATCTCTGTAAAGATGGAAATATCTACACCACAATCTGTGCAAAGATGGAAATATCTATGCTATGTCTATAAACATGGAATTATATGCACCGCTCTCTGTATAAACATGGATATATCTACACCGCTATCTGTTTTATCATGGAAATATCTACAAGGCTATCTCTAAAAATATGGAAATATCTCCACCGCCATCTGTATAAATATGGAAATATCTACACCGCGAGCTGTATAAACATGCAAATATCTACACCGCTATCTGTATAAACATGGAAATAGCAACACCACTATCTGTATAAAAATGGGAATATCTACATCGCTATCTGTATAAACATGGAAATATCTACACCACTATCTCTATAAACATGGAAATACCTACACCGCCATCTCTATAAACATGGAATTATCTACACCGCCATCTCTATAAACTTAGAAATATGTACACTGCCATCTCTATAAACATGAAAATATCTACACCGCCATAAGCATAAAAATGGAAATAACTACACCGCTGTCTGTATAAATATGGAATTATCTACACAGCCATCCCTATAAACATAGAAATATCTACACTGCCATCTGTAGAAAGATGGAAATAACCTCACCGAGATCTGCATAAACATGGAAATATCTACACCTCTACATGTATTAACATGGAAGTATCTACACCGCTATCTGCATAAACATGGAAATACCTACACTGCCATCTGTATAAACATGGAAATACCTGCACCGGGATCAGAATAAACATGGAAATGTCTACACCGCTATGTGTATAAACATGGAAATATCAACACCACTATCTGTATAAGCATGGAAATATCTACACCGCTATCTGAATAAACTTGGAAATATCTACACCACTATCTTTATAAACATGGAAATACCTAGACCACCATCTCTATAAACATGGAATTATCTTCACCGCTATCTCTATATACATAGAAATATCTACACCGCCATCTCTATAAACATGGAAATAACTACACCGCCGTCTGCATAAACATGGAAATATCTACAACGTGATCTGTATTAACATGGAAATATCTACACCTCTATCGGTATAAACATGCAAATATCTACACCACTATCTGTATAAACATGGAAATATCTACACCGCTATCTGTATAAACTTGGAAATATGTACACCGCCATCTGTATAAAGAGGGAAATATCTCCATGGCCATCTGTATAAACATGGAAAGATCTCCACTGCTATCTGTATAAACATGGAAATATCTACAATGCTATCTGTATAAACATGGAAATGTCTACAACATTATCCGTGTAAACATGGAAATATGTACACCGCTATCTGTGTAAAGATGGAAATATCTGCACCGCAATCTGTGCTAATATGGAATTACCTACACCACCATCTCTGTAAACATGGAGATATCTACAGTGCTATCTGTATAAACATGGAAATATCTACTCCACTATCTGTATAAACATTGAAATATCTACACCACTGTCAGTATAAACATGGAAATATCTACACCACCATCTGTATAAACATGGAAATAACCACACCGCCTTCTGAATAAACATGTTAATATCTACACCGCTATCTGTATAAATGTGGAAATATCTACACCGCTATCTCCATAAACATGGAAATATCCACACCACGATCTGTATAAACATGGAAATATCTCCACCGCTATCTGTATAAACATGGAAACAACTACACCGCTATCTATATAAACATGGAAATATCTACACCGCTGTCTGTATAAACATGGAAAAATCTACAACACTATCTGTGTAAACATGGAAATATCAACACAGCTATCTGTGTAAACATGGAAATATCTACAAAGCTATCTGTATAAACATGGAAACATATACACCACGATCTGTATAAAAAGGAAATATCTACACCGCCATCTGTATAAACATGAAAATATCTGCACGGCCCTCTGTATAAACATAGAAATATCAACACTGCCATCTGTATTAACATGGAAATACCTACACAGTTATCTGTATAAACATGGAAACATCTACACCACTATCTGTGTAAACATGGAAATATCTACACCGTAATCTGTGTAAACATGGAAATATCTACACCGCTATCTTTGTAAAGATGGAAATATCTACACTGCAATCTGTGCAAAGATGGAAATATCTAAACCGCTATCTTTGTAAACATCGTAATATCTTCACCGGTATCTGTATAAACATGGAAATAACTACAACGCTATCTGTGTAAATATGGAAATGTCTACACAGCTATCTGTGAAAACATGGAAATATCTCCACCGCTATTTTTGTAAATATGGAAATATCTGCACCACAATCTGTGCAAACATGGAAATATTTACACCGCTATCTCTATAAACATGGAAATATCTACACAGCAGTCTGTATAAACATGGAAATACCTACACAGTCATCTGTATAAACATGGTAACATCTACACTGCTATCTGTATAGTCATGGAAATATCTACACCACTATCAGTATAAACATGGAAATATCTACAGCGCTATCTGTGAAAACATGGAAATGTCTACACAGGTATCTGTGTAAACATGGAAATATCTACACTGCAATCTGTAAACACATGGAAATATCTACACAGCCATCTATATAAACATGTAAATACCTACACGGCTATCTCTATCAGCATGGAAATACCTCCACTGCTATCTGTATAAACAGGGAAGTAGCCACACCGCGATCTGTATAAACAATGAAATATCTACACTGCAATGTGTAAAAATATGAAAATATCTACACAGTCATCTGTATAAACATGGAAATATCTACACCTCCATCTGTATAAACATGGAAATATCTACACTGCAATCTCCATACATATGGAAATATCTACACAGCCATCTGTATAAACATGGAAATATCTACACCGCTACCTCTATAAACATGGAAATACCTACACCGCAATGTTTATAAACATGGAAATATCTACACCGCTATCTGTATAAACATGGAAATATCTACACCGCTTTCTTCATAAACTTTGAAATACCTACACCGCCATCTGTATAAACATGGAAGTATATCCACCGCTATCTATATAAACACGGAAATACCCCCACCGCTATCTGTATAAACAGGGAAATATCTACAACATTATCAGTATAAACATGGACATATCTACACGGCTATTTCTATAAACACAGAAATAGCTACACAGCAATCTGTATAAACATGGAAATATCTACACCGCTATCTGTATAAACATGGAAATATATACGCTGCTATCTGTATAAATATGGAAATATCTACACCGCTATCTCTATAAACATCGAAATGTCTACAACGCTATCTGTATAAACATGGAAATATCAACATCGCCATCTGTAAAAACATGGAAATATCTACAAAGTAATCTGTATAAACATGGAAATATCTACACCTCCATCTGTATAAACATGGAAATATCTACACTGCGATCTGTATAAACATGGAAATATTCACACCACTACCTATATAAACATGGAAATACCTACACTGCAATCTTTATGAACATGGAAATACCTATGCCGCTATATATATAAACATAGAAATATCTACACCGATATCTGTATAAATATGGAAATATCTACACCGCTATCTTTATATACATGGAATTGTCTACACTGCTATCTATATAAACATGGAAATATATACACGGCCATGTGTATAAACATGGAAATACCTACACAGTCATCTGTATAAACATGGAAATATCTACACCTCCATCTGCATAAACATGGAAATATTTACACTGCCATCTGTATACACCTGGAAATATCTACACAACCATCTGTATAAACATGGAAATATCTACACTGATATCTCTATAAATCTGGAAATACCTTCACTGCAATCTGTATAAACATGGAAATAACTGCATTGCTATCTGTATAAAAATGGAAATATCTAAACCGCTATCTGTATAAACTTGGAAATATCTACACTGCCATCTGAATAAACAAGGCAATATCTCCACCGCTATCTCTATAAACATGGAAATATCTCCACCGCTGTCTGTATAAACATGGAAATATCTCCACCGCTATCTGTATAAACATGGAAATATCTACAACGCTATCTCTATAAACATGGAAATATCTTCACTTTCTGTATAAACATGGAAATACCTACACTGCTATCTCTATAAACATGGAAATATCTACATCACTATCTGTATCAACATGGAAAAATCTCCACCGCTATCTCTATAAACATGGAAATATCTACACCACTATCTGTATAAACATGGAAATATCTACTCTGCCATCTGTATAAACATGGAAATATCTACACAGCCATCTCTATAAACATGGAAATAGCTCCACTGCTATCTGTATAAACTTGGAAATAGCCACACAGCTATCTGTATAAACAATGAAATATCTACACCGCCATGTGTAATAATGTGAAAATATGTTCACAGTCATCTGTATAAACATGGAAATATCTACACCTCCATCTGAATAAACATGGAAATATCTACACTGCCATCTGTATACACATGGAAATATCTACACAGCCATCTGTATAAACATGGAAATATCTACACCGCTATCTCTATAAACCTGGAAATACGTACACTGCAATATATATAAACATGGAAATAACTCCACTGCTATCTGTATAAACATGGAAATATCTACAAGGCTATCTGTAGAAACTCGGAAATATCTACACCACCATCTGTATAAATAAGGCAATATCTCCACCGCTTTCTGTATAAACATGGAAATATCTCCACCGCTATCTGTATAAACATGGAAATATCTACACCGCTATCTCTATAAACATGGAAATATCTTCACCGCTATCTGTATAATCATGGAAATACCTACACTGCTGTCTGTATAAACATGGAAATATCTACATCGCTATCTGTATGAACATGGAAATATCTCCACCGCTATCTCTATTAACAAGGAAATATCTACACCTCCATCAGTATAAACATGGGAAATCTACACTGCCATCTGTATATACATGGATATATCTACACAGCCATCAGTATAAACATGGAAATACCTACACCACAATCTCTGTAAACGTGGAAATATATCCACCGCTATGGGTATAAACATGCAAATATCTACACCGGTATCTGCATAAACATGGAAATACCTACACGGCTATCTGTACAAACTTGGAAATATGGACAACGCTATCTGTATAAACATGAAAATATCTACACCCCGATCTGTATAAAAATGGAAATATCTCCACAGCTATCTGTATAAACATGGATATACCTCCACCGCTATCTGTTTAAACATGGAAATACATACACTGCTCTCTGTATAAATATGCAAATATCTACACCGCTATCTGTATAAATATGGAAATATCTACACCGCTATTTGTATAAATATGGAAAACCAACAACGCTATCTGTGTAAACATGGAAATATCTACACAGCTCTCTGTGTAAACCTGGAAATATCTACACCGCTATCTGTGTAAAAATGGAAACATCAACACCACAATCTGTGCAAAGATGGAAATATCTACACCGCTATCTGTGTAAACATGGAAATATCAACACCGCTACCTGTATAAACACGGAAATAACCACACCTCTATCTGAATAAACAGGGAAATATCTACACCGCCATCTCTATAAACATGGAAATATCTACACAGTGATCTGAATAAACATGGAAATATTTACACCGCTATCTGTATAAATATGGAAATATATACAATGCTGTCTCTATAAAAATGGAAATATCTGCACCGCTATCTGTATAAGCATGGAAATATCTACACCAATATCTCTATAAACATGGAAATATATACACCACCATCTCCATTAATTTGGAACTATCTACACCACCAGCTCTGAAAACATGGAAATATCTACACCGCTATCTGTATAAACATGGAAATATCTACACTGTCATCTGTATAAAGGTGGAAATATCTACACCGCGAACTGTATAAACATGGAAATATCTACACCGCTATCTGTATAAACATGGAAATATCTACACAGTCATCTGTATAAACATGGAAATATCTTCACCGCTATCTGTATGAACATGGAAATATCTACACCGCTATCTCTATAAACATAGAAATATATACACGGCCATCTCTATAAACATGGAAATATCTACTCCACCATCTGCATAAACATGGAAAGATCTACACCGCCATCTGTATTAACATGGAAATATCTACAACGCTATCTCTATAATCATAGAAATATCTACACCGCCATCTCTATAAACAGGGAAATATCTACACCGCCATCTGTATAAACATTGAAATATCTACACTGCCCTCTCTAGAAAGATGGAAATGTCTACACCGCGATCTGTATAAACTTGGAAATATCTACAGTGCTACGTGTATTAATTGGGAAATATCTACACCGTTATCTGTATAAACATGGAAATATTTACACCAACAATTCTATAATCATGGAAATATCTACACCACTATATGTATAAACATGGAAATATCTAAACCGCTAACTGTATATACATGGAAATAACTACACTGCGATCTGTATAAACATGGAAATATCTACATGGCTATCTCTATAAACATGGAAATATCTAAACCACCATCTGTATAAATATGGAAATAACTACACAGTCATCAGTGTAAACGTGGAAATATCTACACCACCATCTGTGTAAACGTGGAAATATCAACACCAGTGTCTGTGTAAACATGGAAATATCTACACCGCAATCTGTGTAAAGATGGAAATATCTACACCGCAATCTGTGCCAAGGTGGAAATATCTACAACGCTATCTTTGTAAACATGGACATATCTTCAATGCTATCTGAGTAAAAATGGAAATATCCACACAGCTATCTGTGTAAACTTGGAAATATCATCACCGCTTTCTGTATAATGATGGAAATACCTGCACCGCAATCTGTGCAAAGATGGAAATATCTGCACCGCTATCTCTGTAAACATGGAAATATCTACACCGCTATCTATATAAACATGAAAATATCTACACCGCCATCTGTATAAACATGGAAATATATACAGTCATCTGTATAAACATTTAAATATCTACACCAACATCTCTATAAACATGGTAATATCTACACTGCCATCTGTATTCACATGGAAATAGCAACACAGCCATCTATATTCACATGGAAATATCTACACAGCCATCTGTACAAACAAGGAAATATCTACATCGCTATCTCTATAAACATGGAAATCTCTACACCGCTATCTGTATAACATGGAAATACCTACACCGCTATCTGTATAAATATGGAAATATCTACAGTGTTATCTGTAAAAACATTTAAATATCTACACCGCTATCTGTATAAACTTGGAAATACCTACACCACTATCTGTGTAAACATGGAAATATCTACACCGCTGTCTCTGTAAACATGGAAGTATCTACACCACTATCTCTGTTAAGATGGAAATATCTACAGCACAGTCTGCGCAACGATGGAAATATCTATACCGCTATCTGTGTAAAGATGGAAATATCTACACCGAAATCTGTGCAAAGATGCAAATATCTACTCCGCTATCTGTATAAACGTGGAAATATCTACACCACGATCTGTATAAACATGGAAATATCTACACCACTATCTGTATAAACAGGGAAATATCTGAACCACTATCTGTATAAACATGGAAATATCTACACCGCTATCTGTATAAACATGGAAATATGTAAACCACTATCCCTGTAAACATGGAAATATCTACACCGCTATCTGTAGATACATGGAAATATCTAAACAGCTATCTCAATAAACATGGAAACATCTACAACACTATCTGTGTAAACATGTAAATACCTACAGAGCTATCTGTGTAAACATGGAAATATCTACACCACTATCAGTATATACATGGAAATAACTACACCGCAATCTCTGCAAAGATGGAAATATCTACACCGATATCTCTGTAAACATGGAAATATATACACCTCTATCTGTATAAACATGGAAATATCTACACCGCCATCTGAGTAAACATGGAAATATCTACACCGACATATGAATAAACATGGAAATATCTACACCGCCATCTGTTTAAATATGGAAATAACTACACTGCTATCTCTATAAATATGGAAATATCTACACCAAAATCTGTATAAACATGGAAATATCTCCACCTATATCTGTATAAACATAGAATCATGTACACCGCTATCTCTATAAACATGGAAATACCTACACGGCTATCCGTATAAACATGGAAATACCTACACCACTATCTGTATAAACTTGGAAATAACCGCACCGCTATCTGTATAATCATGGAAATATCTACATCACTATCTCTATAAACATGGAAATAACTTCACCGCCATCTCTATAAACATGGAAAAATCTACACCGCTATCTGTATAAGCATAGAAATGTCTACACTGCTATCTGTATAAATATGGAAATATCTACACCACTATCTCTGTAAACATGGAAATGTCTACACCGCTATCTGTATAAACCTGGAAATATCTACATCGCTATCTCTATAAACCTGAAAATATCTACACCTACATCTATATAAACATGGAAATACCTACACAGTCATGTGTATAAACATGGAAATAACTACACCACTATCTCTATAAACATGGAAATATCTACACTGCCATCTGTATAAACATGGAAATATCTACAAAGCCATCTCTATAAACAAGGAGATACCTACACCGCTATCAGTATAAACATGGAAATATCTACACTGCTGTCTTAATAAACATGGAAATATCTACACCGCCATCTGTATAAACATGCAAATATCTACACATTCATCTGTATAAACATGGAAATATCTACACCACCATCTGTATAAACATGGAAATACCTACACTGCCATCTGTATACACATGGAAATATCTACACAGCCATCTGTATAAACATGGAAATATCTACACTGTTATCTCTATAAATATAGAAATATCTACACCGCTAAGTGTATAAACTTGGAAATATCTACTCCGCTATCTGTGTAAACATGGAAATACTTACAACGCTATATGTGGATTCATGGAAATATCTACACAGCTATCTGTGTAAACTTGGAAATATCTACACTGCTATCTGTGTAAAGATGGAAATATCTGTACCATAATCTCTGCAAAGATGGATATATCTACAACGCTATCTCTGTAAACATGGAAATATCTAAACCGCTATCTGTATAAACATGGAAATATCTACACCGCCATCTGTATAAACATGGAAATATCTACACAGTCATCTGTATAAACATGGAAATATCTACTTCACCATCTCTATAAACATGGAAATAACTACACTGCCCCTGTATACACTTGGAAATATCTACACAGCCATCTGTATAAACATGGAAATATCTACACTGTTATCTCTATGAACATGAACATATCTACACCGCAATCTCTATAAACATGAAAATATCTACACCGCCATCTTCATAAACATGGAACTATCTACACCGCCATCTGTATAAACATGGAAATATCTACACCACTATCTGTGTAAATATGGAAATATCTACACCGCTCTCTCTGTAAACATGGAAATGTCTACCCCGCTGTATGTATATACATGGAAATATCTACATCGCTATCTCTATGAACCTGAAAATATCTACACCGACATCTGAATAAACATGGAAATATTTACACCAAGATCTCTATAATAATGGAAATATCTACACCACTATATGTATAAACATGGAAATATCTAAACCGCTATCTGTATAAACATGGAAATAACTACACTGCGATCTGTATAAACATGGAAATATCTACATGGCTATCTCTATAAACATGGAAATATCTAAACCACCATCTGTATAAATATGGAAATAACTACACAGTCATCTGTGTAAACGTGGAAATATCTACACCACCATCTGTATAAACGTGGAAATATCAACACCGGTATCTGTGTAAACATGGAAATATCTACACCGCAATCTGTGTAAAGATGGAAATATCTACACCGCAATCTGTGCCAAGGTGGAAATATCTACAACGCTATCTTTGTAAACATGGACATATCTTCAACGCTATCTGAGTAAAAATGGAAATATCTACACAGTTATCTGTGGAAACTTGGAAATATCTTCACCGCTTTCTGTATAATGATGGAAATATCTGCACCGCAATCTGTGCAAAGATGGAAATATCTGCACCGCTATCTCTGTAAACATGGAAATATCTACACCGCTATCTATATAAACATGAAAATATCTACACCGCCATCTGTATAAACATGGAAATATATAAAGTCATCTGTATAAACATTTAAATATCTACACCAACATCTCTATAAACATGGAAATATCTACACTGCCATCTGTATTCACATGGAAATAGCAACATAGCCATCTATATTCACATGGAAATATCTACACAGCCATCTGTACAAACAAGGAAATATCTACACTGCTATCTCTATAAACATGGAAATCTCTACACCGCTATCTGTATAACATGGAAATACCTACACCGCTATCTGTATAAATATGGAAATATCTACAGTGCTATCTGTAAAAACATTTAAATATCTACAGCGCTATCTGTATAAACTTGGAAATACCTACACCACTATCTGTGTAAACATGGAAATGTCTACGCCGCTGTCTCTGTAAACATGGAAGTATCTACACCACTATCTCTGTTAAGATGGAAATATCTACAGCACAGTCTGTGCAACGATGGAAATATTTATACCGCTATCTGTGTAAAGATGGAAATATCTACACCGAAATCTGTGCAAAGATGCAAATATCTACTCCGCTATCTGTATAAACGTGGAAATATCTACACCACGATCTGTATAAACATGGAAATATCTACACCACTATCTGTATAAACAGGGAAATATCTGCACCGCTATATGTATAAACATGGAAATATCTACACCGCTATCTGTATAAACAAGGAAATATGTAAACCACTATCCCTGTATACATGGAAATATCTACACCGCTATCTGTAGATACATGGAAATATCTAAACCGCTATCTCTATAAACATGGAAACATCTACAACACTATCTGTGTAAACATGTAAATACCTACAGAGCTATCTGTGTAAACATGGAAATATCTAAACCACTATCAGTATATACATGGAAATAACTACACCGCAATCTCCGCAAAGATGGAAATATCTACACCGATATCTCTGTAAACATGGAAATATATACACCACTATCTGTATAAACATGGAAATATCTACACCGCCATCTGAATAAACATGGAAATATCTACACCGACATATGAATAAACATGGAAATATCTACACGGCCATCTGTATAAATATGGAAATAACTACACCACTATCTCTATAAATATGGAAATATCTACACCGAAATCTGTATAAACATGGAAATATCTCCACCTATATCTGTATAAACATAGAATCATGTACACCGCTATCTCTATAAACATGGAAATATCTACACAGCTATCTGTATAAACATGGAAATACCTACACCGCTATCTGTATAAACTTGGAAATAACCGCACCGCTATCTGTATAATCATGGAAATATCTACATCACTATCTCTATAAACATGGAAATAACTTCACCGCCATCTCTATAAACATGGAAAAATCTACACCGCTATCTGTATAAGCATGGAAATGTCTACACCGCTATCTGTATAAATATGGAAATATCTACACCGCTATCTCTGTAAACATGGAAATGTCTACACCGCTATCTGTATAAACCTGGAAATATCTACATCGCTATCTCTATAAACCTGAAAATATCTACACATACATCTATATAAACATGGAAATACCTACACAGTCATCTGTATAAACATGGAAATAACTACACCACTATCTCTATAAACATGGAAATATCTACACTGCCATCTGTATAAACATGGAAATATCTACAAAGCCATCTCTATAAACAAGGAGATAGCTACACCGCTATCAGTATAAACATGGAAATATCTACACCGCTATCTTAATAAACATGGAAATATCTACACCGCCATCTGTATAAACATGCAAATATCTACACATTCATCTGTATAAACATGGAAATATCTACACCACCATCTGTATAAACATGGAAATATCTACACTGCCATCTGTATACACATGGAAATATCTACACAGCCATCTGTATAAACATGGAAATATCTACACTGTTATCTCTATAAACATAGAAATATCTACACCGCTAAGTGTATAAACTTGGAAATATCTACTCCGCTATCTGTGTAAACATGGAAATACTTACAACGCTATATGTGGATACATGGAAATATCTACACAGCTATCTGTGTAAACTTGGAAATATCTACACTGCTATCTGTGTAAAGATGGAAATATCTGTACCGTAATCTCTGCAAAGATGGATATATCTACAATGCTATCTCTGTAAACATGGAAATATCTACACCGCTATCTGTATAAACATGGAAATATCTACACCGCCATCTGTATAAACATGGAAATATCTACACAGTCATCTGTATAAACATGGAAATATCTACTTCACCATCTCTATAAACATGGAAATAACTACACTGCCTCTTTATACACTTGGAAATATCTACACAGCCATCTGTATAAACATGGAAATATCTACACTGTTATTACTATGAACATGAACATATCTACACCGCAATCTCTATAAACATGAAAATATCTACACCACCATCTTCAAAAACATGGAACTATCTACACCGCCATCTGTATAAACATGGAAATATCTACACCACTATCTGTGTAAATATGGAAATATCTACACCGCTCTCTCTGTAAACATGGAAATGTCTACCCCGCTGTCTGTATATACATGGAAATATCTACATCGCTATCTCTACAAACCTGAAAATATCTACACCGACATCTGAATAAACATGGAAATAAATACACAGTCATATGCATAAACATGGAAATATCTACACCAGTATCTCTATTAACATGGAAATATCTACACTGCCATCTGTATAAACTTGGAAACATCTACACCGCTATCTGAATAAACATATAAATATCTGCACCGCTATCACTACACACATGGAAATACCTATACCGCTATCTCTATAAACATGGAAATATCTACACCGCTATCTCTAAAAACGCGGAAATATCTATGCCACCATTCTATAAACTTGGAAATATCTACACCACCATCTGCATAAACATAGAAATATCTGCACCGCTGTCTGCATAAACATGGAAATATCTACACCGCCATCTGTATAAGCATGGAAATATCTACAAAACTATCTGTAAAACGTGGAAATATCTACACCGCTACCTGTATAAACGTGGAAATATCTACACCGCTATCTGTATAAACGTGGAAATATCTACACCTCTATCTGCATAAATATGGAAATATCTACAACACTATATGTGTAAACACGGAAATATCTACAATGCCATGTGTATAAACATGGAAATATCCACTCTGCCATCTGTGGAAAGATGGAAGTATCTACACCACGATCTGTATAAACATGGAAATTTCTACACCACAACCTGCATAAACATGGAAATATCTACACAGCTATCTGAATAAAAATGGAAATATCTACACCTCTATCTTTATAAACATTCAAATATCAACACTGCCGTCTGTATAAAGATGGAAATATCTACACCGCGAGCTGTATAAAGATGGAAATATCTAAACCACAATCTGTATAAACATGGAAATAACAACACCGCTATCCGTATAAACTTGGAAATATCTGCACCGCTATCAGTATAAACATGGAAATATCTATACCACTATCACTATAAACATGGAAATACCTACATCGCTATCTGTATAAATATGGAAATATCTACAGAGCCGTCTCTGTAAACATGGAAATGTCTTCACCGTTATCTGTATAAACATGGAAATATCTTCATCGCTATCTCTATAAACCAGAAAATCTCTACACCGCCATATCTATAAACCTGAAAATATCTGCACCGTGATCTCCATAAACATGGAAATAACTACACCACCATCTGTATAAACACGGAAGCATCTACACCGCTATCAGTAAAAACATGGACTTATCTACACTGCCATCTCTATAAAGATGGAAATAACAACACCGCGAGCTGTATAAACATGGAAATATCTACAATGCTAGTTGTATAAACATGGAAATACCAACACCACTATCTGTATAATCATGGAAATATCTACACCGCTATCTGTATAAACATGGATATAGCTACACCGTTATCTGTATAAACATGGAAATATCTACAACGCTATATTTAAAAATATGGAAATATATCCACCGCTATCTGTATAAACATGGATATATCTACACTGCCATCTGTATAAGCATGTAAATATCTACACCGCCATCTGTATAAACATGGAAATATCTACAACGCTATCTCTATAAACATGGAAATATCTACACCGCCATCTCTATAAACGTGAAAATATCTACACGGCCATCTCCATAAACATGAAACTATCTACACCGCCATCTGTATAAACATGGAAATAACTTCTACGCTATCTGAATAAACATGGAAATATCTACACCACTATCTCTATAAACATGGAAATACCTACACCACTGTGATTATAAACATGGAAATACCTACACCGCTATCTCTATAAACATAGAAATATCTACACCGCCATCTCTGTAAACATGGAAATATTTACACCGCCTTCTGAATGAACATGGAAATAGCTACACTGCTGTCTGTATAAACATGGAAATTTCTACACTTCCATCTGTATAAACATAGAAATACCTAAACTGCCATCTGAGGAAAATGGAAATATCTACACAACGATCTGTATAAAAATGGATATATGTACACTGCTACCTGTATAAACATGGAAATATCTACACGGCTCTCTTTATAAACATAGAAATATCTACACCACGATTTGTATAAACAAGGAAATTTCTCAACCTTTATCTGTATAAACATGGAAATATCTAATCCGCCGTCTGTATATACATGGAAATATCTACACAGTCATCTGTATAAACATGGAAATATCTACACCAGCATCTCTATAAACATGAAAATGTTTACACCGCTATCTGTATAAGCATGGAAATAACAACACAGATATCTGTATAAATATGGAAATATCTAAATCGATATATGAATAAACATGGAAATATCTACACCGCCATCTGCATAAACATGGAAATATCTAAACCGCTATCACTATAAAGATGGAAATATCTACACCGCGACCTGTATAAACATGGAAATATCTACAACGCTAGTTGTATACACATGGAAATACCAACACCGCTATCTGTATAAACATGGAAATAGCTACACTGCTATCTGTATAAACATGGAAATATCTACACAACTATATCTATAAACATGGAAATACCAACACCGCCATCTCTATACACATAGAAATATCTACACCGCTATCTCTATAAACATAGAAATATCTACACCACCATCTCTATAAACATGGAAATATCTACACCGCCATCTGCATGAACATGGAAATATCTACACCACTATCTGTATAAACATGGAAATATATACACTGTCATCTTTATAAACATGGAAATATCTACACTGTCATCTGTGGAAAGATGGAAATATCTGCACCACGATCTGTATATATATGAAAATATCTACACCGCTATCTGTGTAAAGATAGAAATATCTACACCGCAATCTGTGCAAAGATGGAAATATCTACACCTCTATCTCTGTAAACATGGAAATATCTACACCACTATCTGTATAAACATGGAAATATCTACATAGCTATCTGTATAAACATGGATATATCTACACCGTTATCTGTATAAACATGGAAATAACTACACCGCTATCTGAATAAATATGGAAATATCTTCACCGCCATTTGTGTAAACATACAAATATCTACACAGCCATCTGTATAGACATGGAAATACCTACACAGCCATATGTATAAACATGGATGTATCTACACAGCTACCGCTATAAACAAGGAAATACCAACACCGCTATCTCTATAAACATGGAGATATCTACACCGCAATCTCTACAAACATGGAAATATCTACACTGCCATGTATACAAACATGAAAATATCTACACCGCCATCTCCATAAACATGGAATTATCTACACCGCCATCTTTATAAACATGGAAATATCTACACCACCATCTGTATAAACATGGAAATATCTACACCGCTATCTTTATGAACATGGAAATATCTTCACCGCCATCTGTATAAACATGGAAATACCTACACAGTCATCTGTATGAACATGGAAATATCTACACCGCCATCTCTATAAACATGAAAACATCTACAACGCCATCTCCAGAAACATGGATATATTTACACCGCCATCTGTAAAAACATGGAAATATCTACACCACTATCTGTATAAACATGGAAATATCTTCACTGCTATCTGTATAAAGATGGAAATATCTACACCGACATCTGTATAAAGATGGAAATATCTAAACCGCAATCTGTATAAATATGGAAATACCTACACCACTATCTCTATAGACACGGCAATATCTAAACCGCTATCTGTATAAACATGGAAATATCTACACTGCCATCTGTATAAAGATGGAAATATCCACACCGCGAGCTGTATAAACATGGAAATATCTACACCGCTATCTGTATAAACATGGAAATACCAACACCGCTATCTGTATCAACATGGAAATATCTACACCGCTATCTCTATAAACATGAAAATACTTACACCGCGATCTCTATAAACATGGAAATAATTACACCGCAATCTCTATAAACATAGAAATACCTACACCGCCATCTCTATAAACATGGAAATATCTACACCATCTGCATAAACTTATAAATATCTACACAGACATCTGTATGAACATGGATATATCTACACCGCCATCTCTATAAGCATGAAAATATCTACACCGCCATCTTCTGAAACATGGATGTATCTACACCGCCATCTGTATAAACATGGAAATATCTACACCTCTATCTGTATAAACATGGGAATATCTTCACTGCCATCTGTATAAACATGGAAATATGTACACCGCCATCTGTATAAAGATGGAAATATCTACATCGCAATCTGTATAAATATGGAAATATCTACACCGCTATCTCTATAGACATGGAAATATCTACACCGCTATCTGTATAAACATGGAAATATCTAAAGAGCCATCTGTATAAAGATGGAAATATCTACACCACGAGCTGTATAATCATGGAAATATCTACACCGCTATCTGTATAAACATGGAAATATCTACACCACGATCTGTATAAACATGGATATATCTACACCGCAATCTGTGTAAACATGGAAATATCTCCTCCGTTATCTGTATAAATATGGAAATATCTACACCGCTATCTCTATAAACATGGAAATGTCTACACCGCTCTCTGTATAAACATGGAAATATCTACACCGCCATCTGAATAAAATTACAGATATCTACACCGCTATCTCCATAAATATGGAAGTATCTACACCGCTATCTCTGTAAACATGGAAATATCTACACCGCTACCTGTATAAACATGGAAATATCTACACCACTATCTCTATAAACATGGAAATAACTACACCGCTATCAGTATAAACATGGAAATATCTCCACTGCTCTCTGTATAAACATGGAAATATCTCCACCGCTATCAGTATAAACATGGAAATATCTACACCGCAATCTCTATAAACATGGATATACCTACGACACTATCTGTGTAAACAAGGAAATATCTACACAGCTGTCTGTGTAAACATGGAAATATGTACACCGCAATCTGTGTGAGGATGGAAATATCTACACCGCAATCTGTGCAAATATGGAAATATCTACACCTCTATCTCTGTAAACATGGAAATACCTACACCACAATCTGTATAAACAAGGAAATATCTACACCACTATCTGTGTAAACGTGAAAATATCTACTCCGCTATCTGTATAAATATGGAAATATATACACCGCTATCTCTATAAACATGGAATTGTCTACACCGCCTTCTGTATAAACATGAAAATATCTACACTGCCATCTGTATAAACACAGAAATAACTACACCGCTATCTCTATAAACATGGAAACATCTACACCACTATCTGTATAAACGTGGAAATATCCACAATGCCATCAGTATAAACATGGAAATATCTACACAGCCATCTCTATAAACATGGAAATATCTACAACGCTACCTCTATAAACTTGGAAATAGTCACACCGTTATCTGCATAAACATGGAAATATCTACACTGCCATCTGTAAACACATGGAAATATCTACACAGTCATCTGTATAAAGACGGAAATATCTACACCGTTATCTGTATTAACATGGAAATATCTACTCCGCTATCTGTATAAACATGGAAATATCTACACTGCTGTCTGTATAAACATGGATATATCTACACCGCTATCTGTATAAACACGGAAAAATCAACACCGCTATGTGTATAAACATGGAAATACCTACAACGCTATCTATATAAATATGGAAATATCTACACCGCTATCTCTATAAACTTGAAAATATTTACACCACTATCTCTATAAACATGGAAATATCTACATCGCTATATGAATAAACATGGAAACAGCTAAACCGCTATCTGTATAAACATGGAAATATCTACACGGCCATCTGTAAAAATATGGAAATATCTACACAGTCATCTGTAGAAACATGGAAATATCTACACCACTATCTCTATAAACATGAAAATAGTTACACCACCATCTCTATAAACATGGAAACATTTACACCGCTATCTCTTTAAACATAGAAATAATTACACCGCCATCTCTATAAACATGGAAATATCTACACCGCCATCTGCAAAAACATGGAAATATCTACACAGACATCTGTATGAACATGGAAATATCTACACTGCCATCTGTATAAACTTGGAAATAACAACTCTGACATCTGTAGAAAGATGGAAATATCTACAAAGCGATCTGTATAAACATTGGAATTTCTACACCGCTACCTGTATAAACATGGAAATATCTACAACGCTATCTGTATCAACATGGAAATAATTACACCGCAATCTGTATAAACATGGAAATATCTACAATGCTATCTCTGTAAACATGGAAATATCTACAGAGCTATCTGTATCAACATGGAAATAACAACACCGCAATCTGTATAAACATGGAAATATCTACAATGCTATCTCTGTAAACATGGAAATATCTACACAGCTATCTGTGTAAACTTGAAAATATCTACACCGCTATCTGTGTAAATTTGGCAATACCTACAGCGCAATCTGTGCAAAGATGGAAATATCTACACCGCTATCTCTGTAAACATGGAAATATCTACACCGCTATCTGTATAAACATGGAAATATCTACAATGCCATCACTATAAACATGGAAATATCTACAGCGCCATCTGTATAAACATGGAAATATCTACACCGCCATCTGTATACACATGGAAATATCTACCGAGCCATCTGTATAAACATGGAAATATCTACACGGCTATCTCTATAAACATGGAAATATCTACACCGCTATCTGTGTAAACTTGGAAATATCTACACAGCTATCTGTGTAAAAATGGAAATATCTGCACAGCATTCTGTGCAAAGATGGAAATATCTACACCGCAGTCCCTATAAACATGGAAATATCTACACCGCTATCAGTATAAACATGGAAATATCTACACCGTTATCTGTATAAACATGGAAATTTTTACACCGCTATCTGTATAAACATGGAAATATCTCCACTGCTATATTTATAAAAACGGAAATACCTACACCGGTATCTTTATCAACATGGAAATACCTACAATGCTATCTGTATAAACAGGGAAATATCTACACAGCTATCTGTAAAACGTGGAAATATCTACACCGCTATCTGTATAAACATGGAAATATCTAAACCGCTATCTGTATAAATGTGGAAATACCTACAATGCTATCTGAATAAACGTGGAAATATCTACATCGCTAGCTGTATAAACGTGGAAATAGCTTCACCACTACCTGAATAACCCTGAAAATATCCACACCGCTATCTGTATCAACATGTAAATAACTACACCGCTATCTGTATAAACATGGAAATATCTAAAATGCTATCTCTGTAAACATGGAAATATCGACACAGGTATCTGTGTAAACTTGGAAATATCTACACCGCTATCTGTGTAAAGTTTGCAATGTCTACATCGCAATCTGTGCATAGATGGAAATATTTTTACCGCTATATATGTAAACATGGAAATATCTACACCGCTGTATGTATACACATGGAAATATCTACACCGACATCTGTATAAACATGGAAATATCTACACAGCCATCTGTATAAACATGGAAATATCTACACCGCTATCTCTATAAACTTGGAAATATCTACACCGCTATCTGTGTAAAGTTTTCAATGTCTACATCGCAATCTGTGCAAAGATGGAAATATTTTTACCGCTACATATGTAAACAAGGAAATATGTACACCACTATATGTATACACATGGAAATATCTACACCGACATCTGTGTAAACATGGAAATATCTACACAGCAATCTGTGTAAACTTGGAAATATCTACAAAGCTATCTGTATAAAAATGGAAATATCTATACGGCAATCTGTGCAAAGATGGAAATATCTACACCGCTATCTCTGTAAACATGGAAATATCTACACCGCTATCTGTATAAACAAGGAAATATCTACACCGCCATCTTCAGAAACATGGAAATAGTTACACCGCCATCTGTATAAACATGGAAATATCTACACCACTACTTGTATAAATTTGGAAATGTCTATACTGCTATCTCTATAAACATGGAATTACCTACACCACTTTCACTATAAACATGGAAATATCTACACAGCTATCTGTGTAAACTTGGAAATATCTACACCGCTATCTGTATAGACAAGGAAATATCTACACTGCTATCTGTATACACATGGAAATATCTACACTGCCATCTGTATAAACATGGAAATAGACACACCGTTATGTTTTATAAACATGGAAATATCTACACCACCATCTGAATAAACATGGAAATATCTACATGGCTATCCGTATAAATATGGAAATATCTACACCACTACCTCTATAAACATGGAAATATCTACACAGCTATCTGTATAAACATGGATATATCTACAGCGCTATCTGTATAAACATGGAAATATCTGCACCGCCATCTGTATAAACATGGAAACATGTACACAGTCATCTGAATAAACATGGAAATAACTACACCGCTGTCCGTATAAACATGGAAATATATACACCGCTATCCGTATAAACATGGAAATATCTACACCGCTACCTGTATAAATATGGAAATATCCACACCGCTATCCCTATAAACATGGATATGTCTACAACGCTATCTGTATAAACATGGAAATATCTACATGGCTATCTCTATAAACATGGAAATATCAACACCGCTATCTGCATAAACACGGAAATATCTCCACCGCTATCTGCATAAACATGGAAATATCTGCACTGCTATCTTTATAAACATGGAAATATATACTCCACTATCTATATAAACATGGATATAACTACACGGCCATCTGAATACACATGATAATAGCCACACTGCTAACTGTATAAACGTGGAAATATATACACCACCATCTGAAT
The DNA here is from genome assembly GCF_029289425.2 of Pan paniscus. Classification (NCBI taxonomy): domain Eukaryota; kingdom Metazoa; phylum Chordata; class Mammalia; order Primates; family Hominidae; genus Pan; species Pan paniscus. The sequence continues at coordinate 125,154,122 of NC_073255.2, forward strand.
AAACATACAAATATCTACACCGCTATCTTTATAAATATGGAAATATCTTCACCGCTATCTCTGTAAAGATGGAAATATCTACACCGCTACCTCCATAAACTTCGAAATATCTACACCACCATCTCTAGAAACATAGAAATATCTCCACCGCTATCTGTATAAACATGGAAATATCTCCACCACTCTCTGAATAAACATGGAAGTATCTACACCGCTCTCAGTATAAACATGGAAATATCTACAGCGCTATCTGTATAAACATGGAAATATCTACACTGCTATCTGTATAAACGTGCAAATATCTACAGCGCTATCTGTATAAACATGGAAATATCTCCACTGCTATCTGTATAAACATGGAAATATCTACACCGCAATCTCTATAAACATGGAAATACCTACAACGCTATCTGTGTAAACATGGAAATATCTACACAGCTGTCTGTGTAAACATGGAAATATGTACACCGCAATCTGTGTGAGGATGGAAATATCTACAACGCAATCTGTGCATATATGGAAATATCTATACCTCTATCTCTGTAAACATGGAAATATCTACACCAATATCTGTATAAACATGGAAATATCTACAGCGCTATCTGTATAAACATGGAAATATCTCCACTGCTATCTGTATAAACATGGAAATATCTACACCGCAATCTCTATAAACATGGAAATACCTACAACGCTATCTGTTTGAACATGGAAATATCTACACAGCTGTCTGTGTAAACATGGAAATATGTACACCGCAATCTGTGTGAGGATGGAAATATCTACAACGCAATCTGTGCATATATGGAAATATCTACACCTCTATCTCTGTAAACATGGAAATATCTACACCAATATCTGTATAAACATGGAAATATCTACACCGCTATCTGTATAAACATGGAAATATCCACATCAAAATCTGTATAAACATGGAAATATCTACACCACAATCTGAATAAACATGGAAATATCTACTCCGCTATCTGTATAAATATGGAAATACCTGCACCGCTATCTCTATAAACATGGAAAAGTCTACACCGCTATCTGTATAAACATGAAAATATCTACACCACCATCTGAATAAACATACAAATATCTAAACCGCTATCTGTATAAATATAGAAATATCTACACCGATATCTCTGTAAACATGGAAATATCGACACCGCTACCTGTATAAACATGGACATATCTAAACCGCTATCTCTATAAACATGGAAATATCTACTCCGCTACCTGCATAAACTTGGAAATATCTACACCACCATCTCTAGAAACATGGAAATATCTCCACCGCTATCTGTATAAACATGGAAATATATCCTCCACTTTCCGTATAAACATGGAAATATCTGTACCGCTATCTGTAGAAACATGGAAATATCTACACCGCTATCTCTATAAACATGAAAATATCTACACCGCTATCTGTATAAACATGGAAATATCTACATCGCTATCTGTATAAACAGGGAAATATCTCCACCGCTCTCTGTATAAATATGGAAAGATCTACACCGCTATCTTTATAAACATGGAAATATCTACACCATTATCTGTATAAACATGGAAATATCTACACCGCTCTCTGAATAGACATGGAAATATCTACAACGCTATCTGTGTAAACATGGAAATATCTACACAGCAATCTGTGTAAACTTGGAAATATCTACTCAGCTATCTGTTTAAAAATGGAGATATCTACACGGCAATCTGTGCAAAGATGGAAATATCTACACCGCCATCTTTAGAAACATGGTAATATTTACACCGCCATCTGCATAAACATGGAAATAGCTACACCGCTACCTGTATAAATATGGAAATGTCTACACCGCTATCTCTATAAACATGGAAATACCAACACCACTTGCACTATAAACATGGAAATATCTACAGAGCTATCTGTGTAAACTTGGAAATATCTACACCGCTATCTGTGTCAGCATGGAAATATCTACAACGCTGTCTGTGTAAACATGGTAATATTTACAACGCTATCTGTGTAAACAGGGAAATATCTACACCACTATCTGTATAAACATGGAAATATCTTCACTGCCATCTGTATAAAGATGGAAATATCTGCACTGCGAGCTGTATAAACATGAAAATATCTACACCGCTATATATATAAACATGGAAATACTAAAACCGCTATCTGTGTAAACATGGAATTATCTACACCTCTATCTGAATAAACATGGAAATATCTGCACTGCTATCTCTATAAACATGGAAATACCTACACCACCATCTGTATAAACATGAAAATATCTACACCGCTATCTGTATAAACATGGAAAAACCAACACCGCTATCTGTGTAAACATGGAATTATCTACACCTCTATCTGAATAAACATGGAAATATCTGCACTGCTATCGCTATAAACATGGAAATACCTACACCACAATCCCTATAAACATGGAAATATTTACACCACACTCTGTATAAACATGGAAATATCTACACCGCTGCCTGTATAAACCTGGAAAAATCTACACCGCTATGTGTATATATATGGAAATATCTACACCGCTATCTCTGTAAACATGGAAATGTCTACACCGCTCTCTGTATAAACATGGAAATATCTACATCGCTATCGATATAAACATGAAAATATCTAAACCGACATTTGTATAAACATGGAAATACCTACACTGTCATATGTATAAACATGGAAATATCTACACCACCATCTGTATAAACATGCAAATATCTACACGGAAATCTGTATAAACATGGAAATATCTATAACGCTATCTGTATAAACATGGAAATATCTGCACCGCTCTCTTTTTAAACATGGAAATATCTGCAACTCTACCTTTTTAAACATCGAAATATCTTCAAGGATATCTGTGTAAACATGGAAATATCTGCACCAGTATCTGTATAAAGATGGAAATATCTACACCACTATCTGAAAAACTTGGAAATATCTACACCGCTCTCTGTATAAACGTGGAAATATCTACACCGATATGTGTATAAACATGGAAATATGTACACCGCTATCTTTATAAATAAGGAAATATCTACATCGCCAACTGTATAAAAATGGAAATATCTACACCGCCATTTGTATAAACATGGAAATATCTACACCGCTATCTGTATAAATACGGAAATATCTACACCGCAATCTCTGTAAACATTGAAATATCTAAACCAATATCTTCATAAACATGGAAATATCTACACCGTTATCTCTATAAACGTGGAAATATCTACGCCACCATCTGTATAAACATGCAAATACCTACCCAGTCATCTGCATAAACATGGAAATATCTACACCACCATCTCTATAAACATGGAAATATCTGCACCACTATATCTATATACATGGAAATATCTTCACAGCCATCTGTATGAACATGGAAATATCTTCACTGCTGTCTCTATAAACATGGAAATATCTATACCGCTGTCTGTGTAAACAAGGAAATACCTACACCGCTCTCTGTATAAACATAGAATTATCACCACCGCTATCTGTATAAACATGGAAATATCTCCATCGCTATCTCTATAAACATGGAAATACCTACACCTGTATCTGTATCAACATGGAAATACCTAAACCGCTACCTGTATAAACAATGAAATATCTACAACGCTATCTGTATAAACATGGAAATATCTACACAGCTATCTGTGTAAACTTGGAAATATGTACACCGCTATCTGTGTAAACATGGAAATATCTACAACGCTATCTGTGTAAACATGGAAATATTTACAACGCTATCTGTGTAAACATGGAAATATCTACACTGCTATCTGTGTAAAGATGGAAATATCTACAACGCTATCTGTGTAAACATGGAAATATCTACACCGCTATCTGTATAAACATGGAAATACCAACACCGTTATCTGTATAAACATTGAAATATCTACACCGCTACCTGTATAAAGATGGAAATATCTACAACGCTATCTGTGTAAACATGGAAATATCTACACAGCGATCTGTGTAAACTTTGAAATATCTACACAGCTATCTGTGCAAGATTGAAATATCTACACCGCTATCTCTGTAAACAGGGAAATATCTACACTGCTATCTGTATAAACATGGAAATACCTACAACGCTAACTGTATAAAGATGGAAATACCAACACCACTATCTATATAAACATGGAAATATCTACACCGCTATCTGTATAAATACGGAAATATCTTCACCACTATCTCTATAAACATGGAAATACCTGCACCGCCATCTTTATACACATGGAAATATCTACACCGCTATCTCTATAAACACAGAAATATCTACACGGCCATCTCTATAAACATGGAAATATCTACACCGCCATCTGCATGAACATGGAAATATCTACACCGCTATCTGTATAAACATGGAAATATCTACATTGATATCGGTATAAACGTGGAAATATCTCCACCGCTATCTGTATAAACATGGACATATCTACACAGCTATCTGTATGAAGTTGGAAATATCTCCAACACTATCTATATAAACTTGGAAATATCTACACTGTTATCACTTTAAAAATGGAAATAACTACACCAACATCTGTATAAACATGAAAACATCTACACAGTCATCTGTATAAACATGGAAATATCTACACCACAATATCTATAAACATGGAAATATCTAAATTGCTATCTGTATACACATGGAAATATCTACAAAGCAATCTGTAGAAACGTGGAAGTATCTATACCGCTATCTCTATAAACATGGAAATACCTACACCGCCATCCCTATAAACATGGAAATATCTACAACACAATCTCTATAAACATGGAAACATCTACACCGCTATCTGTATAAACATGGAAATACCTACAAATCTATCTGTGAAAACATGGAAATATCTACACAGCTATCTGTGTAAACTTGGAAATATCTACATAGCTATCTGTGTAAAGATGGAAACATCTACACCACAATCTGTGGAAAGATGCAAATATCTACACCGCTATCTCTGTAAACATGCAAATATCTGCACCACTATCTGCATAAACATGGAAATGTCTACACTGCCATCTGTATAAAGATGGAAATATCTACACCGCGAGCTGTATAAACTTGGAAATATCTACACCGCTCTCTGTAAAAACATGGAAATACCAACACCGCTATCTGTATAAACATGGAAATACCTACAATGCTATCTGTTTAATCATGGAAATACCTACACAGCTATCTGTGTAAACTTGGAAATTTCTACACAGCTATCTGTGTAAAGATGGAAATATCCACACCGCAATCTGTGCAAAGATGGAAATATCTACACTGCTATCTCTATAAACATGTAAATATCTACACCGCTATCTGTGAAACGTGGAAATATCTACACCACTATCTGTATAAACATGGAAATATCAACACTGCCATCTGTATAAACATGGAAATATCTCCACAGCTGTCTCCTTAAACATGGAAATATCTGCACTGCTATCTGTATAAACATGGAAATATCTGCACTTCCATCTGTATAAACATGGAAATATCTACACTGCCATCTGTATACACATGGAAATATCTACACCGCTGTCTTTATAAACATGGAAATATCTACACTGCTATCTGTATAAACATGGACATATCTACAAAAATATCTGTGTAAACATGGAAATATCTACACAGCTGTGTGTGTAGACATGGAAATATGTACAACGCTATCTGTGTAAAGATGAAAATATGTTCACCCCAATCTGTGCAAATATAAAAATATCTACACCGCTATCTCTGTAAACATGGAAATATCTGCAACACTATCTGCATAAAGATGGAAATATCTACACCGCAATCTGTATAAAAATGGAAATACCTACACCACGAGCTGTATAAACTTGGAAATATCTACACCGGTCTCTGTAAAAACATGGAAATACCAACAGCGCTATCTGTATAAATATGGAAATATCTACAATGCTATCTGTGTAAACATGGAAATACCTACACAGCTATCTGTGTAAACTTGGAAATACCTACACAGCTATCTGTGTAATGATGGAAATATCCACACCGCAATCTTTGCAAAGATGGAAATATCTACACCGCTATCTCTGTAACCATGGAAATATCTGCACCGCTATCTGCATAAACATGTAAATATCTACACCGCTATCTGTAAAACGTGGAAATATCTACACCGCTATCTGTATAAACGTGGAAATATCTACAACAATATCTGTGTAAACATGGAAATATCTACACAGCTATTTGTGTAGACATGGAAATATGTACAACGCTATCTGTGTAAAGATGAAAATATGTACACCCCAATCTGTGCAAATATCAAAATATCTACACCGCTATCTCTGTAAACATGGAAATATCTACCCCGTTATCTGTATAAACATGGAAATATCTACACCGCTATCTGTACAAACATGGAAATATGTACACCACGATCTGTATAAACATGGAATTGTCTACACCGCTATCTGTATAAACATGGAAATATCTACACCACTATCTGCATAAACATGGAAATATCTACACCGCTATCTCTATAAATATTGAAATACCTACAACGCTATCTGTATAAACATGGAAATATCTACAACAATATCTGTGTAAATATGGAAATGTCTACATCGCTATCTGTATAAACATGGAAATATCTACACCGCTTTCTTTATAAACATGGAAATATCTACACCGCTATCTGTAAAAACATGGGAATATCTACAACAATATCTGTGTAAACATGGAAATATCTACACAGCTATCTGTGTAAACATGGAAATATGGACACCACTATCTGTGTAAAGATGAAAATATGTACACCGCAATCTGTGCAAGTATCAAAATATATACTACGCTATCTCTGTAAACATGGAAATATCTACCCCGTTATCTGTATAAACTTGGAAATATCCACACCGCTATCTGTATAAACATAGAAATATCTACAACACTATCTGTAAACCTGGAAATATCAACGTCACTATCTGTATAAACATGGAAATATCTCCAGCGCTATCTCTATAAACATGGAAATATCTACACCGTTATCTTTGTAAACATGGAAATATCTACACCGCTACCTGTATAAACATGGAAATATCTACAACACTATCTGTGTAAACATGGGAATACCTTCACAGCTATCTGTGTAAACATGGAAATATGTACACCGCTATCTGTGTAAAGATGGAAATATCTACCCCGCTGTAAGCGCAATTATGGAAATATCTACACAGCTATCTCTGTAAACATGCAAATATCTACACCGCTATCTGTATAAACACGGAAATATCTGCACTGCTATTTGCATAAACCTGGAAATATCTACATGGCTATCTACATAAACATGGAAATATCTACACTACCATCTGTATGAACATGGAAATACCTACACAGTCATCTTTATAAACATGGAAAAATCTACACCACTATCAGTATAAACCTGGAAATATCTACACTGCCATCTGTATAAACATGGACATATCTACACAACCATCTGTATAAACATGGAAATATCTACAAAGCCATCTCTACAAACATGGAAATATTTACATTGCTATCTGTATAAACATGGAAATAGCCACACCGCTATCCGCATAAACATGGAAATATATACACCGCCATCTGTAAAAACATGGAAATATCTACACAGTCATCTGTATAAACATGGAAATATCTACACCTCCATGTGTATAAACATGGAAATATCTACACTGCCATCTGTATACACATGGAAATATCTACACAGCCATCTGTATAAACACGGAAATATCTACACCGCTATCTCCATAAACATGGAAATAACTACACCGCAATCTGTATAAACATGGAAATATCTACACCACTATCTGTATAAACATGGAAGTATCTACACCACTATCGGTAAAAATATGGAAATATCTACACCGCTATCTCCATAAACATGGAAATATCTACACCGCTAGCTGTATAAACGTGGAAATATCTACTTGGATATCTCTAGAAACATGGAAACATCTACACCGCCATTTGTACAAACATGGAAATACCTACACAGTCGATTGCATAAACATGGAAATATCTACACCAATATCCGTATAAACATGGAAATATCTACACCGCTATCTGTATAAACTTGGAAATATCTACACCGCTATCTGTGTAAACATGGAAATACCTACACCGCTATCTGTATAAACACGGAAATATCTTCACCGCTATCTCTATAAACATGGAAATATCTACACTGCCATCTCTATAAACATAGAAACATCTACAGTGCCATCTGTAGAAAGACGGAAATATCTACACCGAGATCGGCATATACATGGAAATATATACACCTCTACCTGTATAAACATGGAAATACCTACACAGCTATCAGTATAAATATGGAAATATTTACACTGCTATCTCTATGAACATGGAAATGTCTACACCGCTATCTATATAAACATGGAAACATCTACATGCGTATCTCTATAAACATGGAAATGTCTACACCGCTATCTGTATAAAAATGGAAATACATACTTGGCTATCTCTACAAACATGGAAATATCTACACCGCCACCTTTATGAACATGGGAATACCTACACAGTCATCTATATAAACATGGAAATATCAACACCGCTATCTGAATAAACATGGAAATATCTACACCGCTATCTGTATAAACATGGAAATATATACAATGCTATCTGTGTAAACATGGAAATATCTACACAGCTATCTGTGTAAACTTGGAAATATCTACACACCTATCTGTGTAAAAATGGAAATATATACACAGCAATTTGTGCAAAGATGGAAATATCTACACCGCTATCTCTATAAACATGGAAATATCTACACCGCTATCTGTATAAACATGGAACTGTCTATACCGCAGTCTCTATAAATATGGAAATATCTCCACCGCTATCTGTATAAACATGAAAATATCTACACCGCTATCTGTATAATCATGGACATATCTACACCGCAATCTGTATAAACATGGAAATATCTACGACGCTATGTGTGTAAACATGGAAATATCTACACAGCTATCTGTGTAAACTTGGAAATATCTACACAGATATCTGCGTAAACATGGAAATACCTTCACTGCAATCTGTGCAAAGATGGAAATATTTACACCGCTATCTCTGTAAACATGGAAATATCTACAGCGCTACCTGTATAAACATGGAAATAACTACACCACTGTCTGTATAAACAAGGAAATTTCTACACCGCCATCTGTAGAAACATGGAAATATCTACACCGCAATCTGTATAAACATGGAAATACCTACACCGCCATCTGTATAAATATGGAAATACCTACACTGCTATCTCTATAAACATGTTAATACCTACAATGCTTTCTCTATAAACATGAAAATATCTACACTGCTATCTCTATATACATGGAAATATCTACACCTCCATCTGTATAAACATGAAAATATCTACACCCCCATCTTCAGAAACATGGATGTATCTAAACCGCTATCAGTATAAACATGGAAATATCTACACCACTATCTCTATAAACATGGAAATACCTTCACTGCCATCTGTATAAACATGGAAATATCTACACCGCCATCTGTATAAAGATGGAAATATCTACACCGCAATCTGTATAAATATGGAAATAACTACCCCGCTATCTCTATAGACAAGGAAATATCTACACCGCTATCTGTATAAACATGAAAATATCTACACTGCCATCTGTATAAAGATGGAAATATCTACGCCGCGAGCTGTATAAACATAGAAATATCTACACCGCTATCTGTATAAACATGGAAATACCGAAACCGCTATCTGTATAAATATGGAAATATCTACACCGCTATCTCTATAAACATGAAAATACTTACACCACCATCTCTATAAACATGGAAATATTTACACCGCAATCTCTATAAACTTAGAAATAACTAGACCGCCATCTCTATAAACATGGAAATATCTTCACCGCTATTTGCATAAACATGGAATTACCTACACAGACATCTGTAGAAACATGGAAATATCTACACCGCCATCTCTATAAACATGAAAATATCTACACCGTCATCTTCAGAAACATGGATGTATCTACACCGCCATATGTATAAACATGGAAATATCTACACGACTATCTGTATAAACATGGAAATATCTTCACTGCCATCTGTATAAACATGGAAATATCTACACCGCCATCTGTATAAAGATGGAAATATCTACACCGCAATCTGTATAAATATGGAAATACCTACTCCGCTATCTCTATAGACATGGAAATATCTACACCGCTATCTGTATAAACATGGAAATATCTACACTGCCATCTGTATAAAGATGGAAATACCTACACCGTGAGCTGTATAAACATGGAAATATCTACACCGCTATCTGTATAAACATGGAAATACCAACACCGTTATCTGTATAAACATGGAAATATCTACAGCGCTATCTCTATAAACATGAAAATAATTACACCACCATCTCTATAAACATGGAGATATTTACACCGCTATCTCTATAAACATAGAAATAACTACACCGCCATCTCTGTATACATGGAAATATCTACACCGCCATCTGCATGAACATGGAAATATCTACACAGACATCTGTATAAACAAGGAAATATCTACACTGCCATCTGTATAAATTTGGAGATATCTACACTGACATCTATAGAAAGATGGATATGTCTACAATGCGATCTGTATAAACATGGGAATTTCTACACCGCTACTTGTATAAACATGGAAATATCTACACCGCTATCTGTATCAACATGAAAATAACTACACCGCAATCTGTATAAACATGGAAATACCTACAGCGCTATCTGTATAAATATGGAAATATCTACACCGCTATCTCTATAAACATGGAAATAACTACACCGCTTTCTCTATAAACATGAAAATAGCTACACAGCTATCTCTATATACATGGAAATATCTACACCTCAATCTCTATAAACATGAAAATATCTACACCGCCTTCTTCAGAAACATGGATGTATCTACACCGCTATCTATATAAACATGGAAATATCTACACCACGATCTGTATAAACATGGAAATATCTTCACTGCCATCTGTATAAACATGGAAATATATACACCGCCATCTGTATAAAGATGGAAATATCTACACCACAATCTGTATAAATATGGAAATAACTACACCGCAATCTGTATAAACATGGAAATATCTACAAGGCTATCTCCGTAAACATGGAAATATCTACACAGCTATTTGTGTAAACTTGGAAATATCTACACCGCTCTCTGTGTAAGTTTGGCAATACCTACACCGCAATCTGTGCAAAGATGGAAATGCCTACACCGCTATCTCTATAAACATGGAAATATCTACACCGATATCTGTATAAGCATGGAAATATCTACACTGCCATCTGTATAAACATCGAAATACCTACACCGCATTCTCTATAAACATGAAAATATCTACACTGCTATCTCTATATACATGGAAATATCTACACCTCCATCTCTATAAACATGAAAATATCTACACCGCCATATTCAGAAACATGGATGTATCTACACCGCCATCTGTATAAACATGGAAATATCTACACCACTATCTGTATAAATATGGAAATATCTTCACTGCCATCTGTATAAACATGGAAATATCTACACCGCCATCTGTATAAACATGGAAATATCTACACCGCCATCTGCATAAACGTGGAAATATCTACACAGACATCTGTATAAAGATGGAAATATCTACACTGCCATCTATATAAACTTGGAAATATCTACACTGACATCTGTAGAAAAATGGAAATGTCTACAAAGCGATCTGAATAAACATGGGAATTTGTACACCACTAGCTGTATAAACATGGAAATATCTACACCGCTATCTCTATCAACATGGAAATAACTACACCGCAATCTGTATAAACATGGAAATATCTACAATGGTATCTCTGTAAACATGGAAATATCTACACAGCTATCTGTGTAAACTTGGAAATATCTACACCGCCATCTGTGTAAATTTGGCAATACTTACACCGCAATCTGTGCAAAGATGGAAATATCTTCACCGCTATCTCTGTAAACATGGAAATATCTACACCGCTATCTGTATAAACATGGAAATATCTACACTGCCATCTGTCTAAACATGGAAATATCTACAGCGCCATCTGTATAAACATGGAAATATCTACACTGCCATCGGTACACACATGGAAATATCTACACAGCCATCTGTGTAAACATGGAAATATCTACACCGCTATCTCTATAAACATGGAAATATCTACATCGCCATCTGTATAAACAGGGAAATATCTCCACCACTATCTGTATAAACATGGAAATATCTACACTGCCGTCTGTATAAAGATGGAAATATCTGCATCCCGAGCTCTATAAACATGGAAATATCTACAAGTCTCTCTGTATAAACATGGAAATAAATACACCGCTATCTGTATAAACATGGAAATATCTATACCGCCCTCTGAATAAACATGGAAATATCTACACCGCCATCTCGATAAACATGAAAATATCTACACCGCCATCTCCATAAACATGGAACTATCTACACCACTATCTGTATAAACATGGAAATATCTACACTGCCGTCTGTATAAAGATGGAAATATCTGCATCCCGAGCTGTATAAACATGGAAATATCTACAAGTCTCTCTGTATAAACATGGAAATAAATACACCGCTATCTGTATAAACATGGAAATATCTATACCGCCCTCTGAATAAACATGGAAATATCTACACTGCTATCTCTATCAATATGGAAATATATACAGAGCTATCTCTATAAACATGGAAATTTCTATGCCGCCATCTGTATAGACATGGAAATATCTACACAGTCATCTGTGTAAACATGGAAATATCTGCACCACCATCTCTATAAACATGGAAATACCTAGACTGCCATCTGTTTAAACATGGAAATATATACAGAGCCATCTGCATAAACAAGGAAATAACTACACCGCTATCTCTATACAGATGGAAATAATTACACAGCTATCTCTATAAACATGGAAATATCAACACCGCCATCTCTATAAACCTGGAAATATCTATACTGACATATTTATAAACATGAAAATATCTACACCGCCATCTCCATAAACATGGAACTATCTGCACCACCATCTGTGCAAAAATGGAAATATATAAACCGCTATCTGTATAAACATGGACATATCTACACTGCCATCTGTATAAAGATGGAAATATCTACACTGCGAGCAGTATAAACATGGAAATATCTACACCGCTATCTGTATAAACATGGAAATGCCAACACTGCTATCTGTATCAACATGGAAATATCTAAACCACTATCTGTATAAACATGGAAATATCTACACCACTATCTCTATAAACATGGAAATATCTGCACTGCCATCTCTATAAACATGGAATTATCTACACCATTATCTCTATAAACATAGAAATACCTACGCCGCCATCTCTATAAACATGGAAATATGTACACCACTATCTCTATAAACATATAAATATCTACACCGCCATCTCTATAAACATGGAAATATCTAAACCGCCATCTGTATAAACATGGAAATGCCTACACCGTGATCTGTATAAACTTGGAAATATGTACACCGCTACTTGTATAAACATGGAAATATCTACACCGCTATCTATATAAACATGGAAACAACTACACCACGATCTGTATAAAAATGGAAATATCTACATTGCTATCTTTATAAACATGGAAATATCTACACCGCTAACTGTATAAACTTGGAAATAACTACACCGAGATCTGTATAAATATGGAAATGTCTACACCGCTATCTCTATAAACACGGAAATGTCTATACCGGTATCTGTTTAAACATGGAAATATCTACAAGGCTAACTCTATAAATATGGAAATACCTAAACCGCCTTCTGTAAAAACATGGAAAAAACAACACAGTCATCTGTATAAACATGGAAATATCTACAGCGCCATCTGTGAAAACATGGAAATATCTACAACGCCATCTGTAGAAACATGCTAATATCTCCACCGCTATCTGAATAAACATGGAATTATCTCCACTGCTATCTGTATAATCATGGAAAATCTGCACCACGATCTGTATAAACATGGAAATATCTCCACCGCTTTCTGTATAAACATAGAAACATCTACACAGCTATCTTCTTAAACATGGAAATATCTACACCGCTATCTGTATAAACATGCAAATATCTACAACGCTATCTGTGTAAACATGGAAATATCTACACCGCTATCTGTGTAAACATTGAAATATCTACACTGCTATCTGTGTAAAGATGGAAATATCTACACTGCAATCTGTGCAAAGGTGGAAATACCTACACCGCTATCTTTGTAAAGTAGGAAATATCTACACCGCAATCTCTGCAAAGATGGAAATATCTACACCGCTCTCTGTGTAAACATGGTAATATCTACACCACTCTCTGTATAAACATGGAAATATCTACACTGCTATCTGTATAAACATGGAAATATCTACACCGCCAACTGTAAAAACGTGGAAATATCTACACCACCATCTAAATAAACATGGAAATATCTACACCGCTAACACTATAAACATGGATATATCTACACCGGTATCTCTATAAGCATGGAAATATCTACACCGCTATCTGTATAAACAAGGAAATAACTCCACCGCTATCTGTATAAACATTGAAACATCTACACAGCTATATCTATAAACATGGAATTATCTACACCGCTATCTGTTTAAACATGGAAATGTCTACAACGCTATCTGTGTAAACATGGGAATATCTACACCGTTATCTGTGTAAACATGGAAATATCTGCACCACAATCTGTGCAAAGATGGAAATATATACAACGCTATCTCTAGAAACATGGAAATATCTGCACCGCTATCTGTATAAACATGGAAATATCTACACCACTATCTCTATAATCATGGAAATATCTAAACCGCGATCTGTGGAAACATGGACATATCTGCACAGTCATCTGTATATACATGGAAATATCTACAACACCATCTCTATAGACATGGAAGTATCTACAAAACCATCTCTATAATCATGGAAATATCTACAACACCATCTGTAGAAACATGGAAATAACTACACTGCCATCTGTATAAAGATGGAAATATCTACACCGCGAGCTGTATAAACATGGAAATATCTACAAAGCTATGTGTATAAACATGGAAACACCAACACCACTATCTGTATAATCATGGAAATATCTACAGCGCTGACTGTAAACATGGAAATATCTACCCCACTATCTCTATAAACATGGAAATACCTACACCGCCATCTCTATAAACATGGAAATATCTACACCACTATCTCTATAAACACAGAAATATCTACAACGCAATCTCAGTAATCATGGAAATATCTACACCGCCATCTGCATAAGCTTGGAAATATCTACACCGCGATCTGTGTAAAGATGGAAATATCTACACCGCCATCTGTATAAACGTAGAAATATCTACACTGCCATCTGTAGAAAAATGGAAATATCTACACCTTGATGTGTATAAAAATGGAGATATCTACACCTCTTCCTGTATGAACATGGAGTTATCTACACCGCTATGTGAATAAATATGGAAATATCCACACCGCTATCTCTATAAACATGGAAATGTCTACAACGCTATCTGTGTAAACATGGAAATATCTACACAGCTATCTGTGTAAACTTGGAAATATATACATAACTATCTGTGTAAAGATGGAAATATCTATACTACAATCTGTGGAAAGTTGCAAATATCTACACCGCTATCTCTGTAAACATGGAAATATCTGCACCACTATCTGCATAAAGATGGAAATATCTACACCGCAATCTGTATAAAGATGGAAATACCTACACCGCGAGCTGTATAAACTTGGAAATATCTACACCGCTCTCTGTAAAAACATGGAAATACCAACACCGCTATCTGTATAAACATGGAAATATCTACAATGCTATCTGTGTAAACATGGAAATACCTACACAGCTATCTGTGTAAACTTGGAAATATCTACACAGCTATCTGTGTAAAGATGGAAATATCCACACCGCAATCTGTGCAAAGATGGAAATATCTACACCGCTATCTGCATAAACATGTAAATATCTACACCGCTATCTGTAAAACGTGGAAATATCTACACCGCTATCTATTTAAACGTGGAAATATCTACAACAATATCTGTGTAAACATGGAAATATCTACAAAGCTATTTGTGTAGACATGGAAATATATACAACGCTATCTGTGTAAAGATGAAAATATGTACACACCAATCTGTGCAAATATCAAAATATCTACACCGCTATCTCTGTAAACATGGAAATATCTACCCCGTTATCTGCATAAACATGGAAATATCTACACCGCTATCTCTATAAACATGGAAATATTTATACCACGATCTGTATAAACATGGAATGGTCTACACCGCTTTCTGTATAAACAATGAAATACCTACACCACTATCTGCATAAACATGGAAATATCTACACCGCTATCTCTATAAATATTGAAATACCTACAACGCTATCTGTATAAACATGGAAATATCTACAACAATATCTATGTAAACATGGAAATATCTACACCGCTATCTGTATAAACGTGGAAATATCTACACCGCTTTCTTTATAAACATGGAAATATCTACACCGCTATCTTTAAAAACATGGGAATATCTACAACAATATCTGTGTAAACATGGAAATATCTACACAGCTATCTGTGTAAACATGGAAATATGTACACCACTATCTGTGTAAAGATGAAAATATGTACACCGCAATCTGTGCAAATATCAAAATATATACCACGCTATCTCTCTAAACATGGAAAAATCTACCCTGTTATCTGTATAAACATGGAAATATCTACACCGCTATCTGTATAAACATGGAAATATCTACAACGCTATCTGTATAAACATGGTATTATCTCCACCGCTATCTGCATAAACATGGAAATATCTACACCGCTATCTGTATAAACTTGGAAATATCTACGTCGCTATCAGTATAAACATGGAAATAACTCCAGCGCTATCTCTATAAACATGGAAATATCTACACCGTTATCTTTGTAAACATGGAAATATCTACACCGCTACCTGTATAAACATGGAAATATCTACAACACTATCTGTGTAAACATGGGAATACCTTCACAGCTATCTGTGTAAACATGGAAATATGTACACCGCTATCTGTGTAAAGATGGAAATATCTACCCGGCAATATGCGCAATTATGGAAATATCTACACAGCTATCTCTGTAAACATGCAAATATCTACACCGCTATCTGTGTAAACACGGAAATATCTGCACTGCTATCTGCATAAACATGGAAATATCTACATGGCTATGTCCATAAACATGGAAATATCGACCCCGCCATCTGTATAAACATGGAAATACCTACACAGTCATCTTTATAAACATGGAAATATCTACACCACTATCTGTATAAACCTGGAAATATCTACACTGCCATTTGTATAAACATGGAAATATCTACACAGCCATCTGTATAAGCATGGAAATATCTACACAGCCATCTCTATAAACATGGAAATATTTACATTGCTATCTGTATAAACATGGAAATAGCCACACCGCTATCTGCATAAACATGGAAATATATACACCGCCATCTGTAAAAACATGGAAATATCTACACAGTCATCTGTATAAACATGGAAATATCTACACCTCCATGTGTATAAACATGGAAATATCTACACTGCCATCTGTATACACATGGAAATATCTACACAGCCATCTTTATAAACACGGAAATATCTACAACGCTATCTCCATAAACATGGAAATACCTACACCGCAATCTGTATAAACGTGGAAATATCTACACAACTATCTGTATAAACATGGAAGTATCTACACCGCTATCGGTAAAAATATGGAAATATCTACACCGCTATCTCCATAAACATGGAAATATCTACACTGCTAGCTGTATAAACGTGGAAATATCTACTTGGCTATCTCTAGAAACATGGAAATATCTACACTGCCATCTGTACAAACATGGAAATAACTACACATTCGATTGCATAAACATGGAAATATCTACACCACTATCCGTATAAACATGGAAATATTTACACCACTATCTGTATAAACATGGAAATATCTACACCGCTATCTGTATACACATGGAAACACCTACACCGCCTTCTGTATAAACATGGAAATATCTACACTGCTATCACTATAAACATAGAAATATCTAAAACGCCATCTCTATAAACATGGAAATATCTACACCACCATCAGCAAAAACATGGAAATAAATACACCACCGTCACTATAAACATGGAAATATCTACACCGCCATCTCTGTAAACATAGAAACATCTACAGTGCCATCTGTAGAAAGATGGAAATATCTACACCGAGATCTGCATAAACAATGAAATATATACACCTCTACCTGTATAAAAATGGAAATACCTACACAGCTATTGTATAAATGTGGAAATATTTACACAGCTATCTCTATAAACATGGAAATGTCTACAGCGCTATCTGTATAAACATGGAAATAGATACATGGCTATATCTATAAACATGGAAATATCTACACCGCCACCTTTATGAACATGGGAACACCTACACAGTCATCTGTATAAACATGAAAATATCAACACCGCTATCTGTATAAACATGGAAATATCTACACCACTATCTGTATAAAAATGGAAATATCTACATCGCTATCTGTAAACATGGAAATATCCCCAGCGCTATCTCTATAAACATGGAAATATCTACATCGTTATCATTGTAAACATGGAAATATCTACACCGCTACCTGTATAAACACGGAAATACGTACAACACTATCTGTGTAAACATGGGAATATCTTCAAAGCTATCTGTGTAACTATGGAAATATTTACACCGCTATGTGTGTAAAGATGGAAATATCTACACTGCAATATGTGCAAATATGGAAATATCTACACCGCTATATCTGTAAACATGGAAAAATCTACACCGCTATCTCTGTAAACATGGAAATATCTACACTGCTATCTGTATAAAAATGGAAATATCTGCACTGCTATCTGTATAAACGTGGAAATATCTGCAAGGCTATCTCTATAAACATGGAAATATCTACACCGCCATCTGTATACACATGGAAATAACTACACAGTCATGTGTATAAACATGGAAAAATCTACACCATTATCTGTATAAACATGGAAATATCTACAATGCCATCTGTATAAACATGGAAATATCTACAGAGCCATCTGTATAAACATGGAAATGTCTAAACAGCCATCTCCATAAACATTTAAATATCTACAGATCTATCTGTATAAACATGGAAATAGCCACACCGCTATCTGTATAAACATGGAAATATCTACACCGCCGTCTGTAAAAACATGGAAATATCTACACAATCATCTGTAAAAACTTGGAATTATCTACATCTCCATGTGTATAAACATGGAAATATCTACACCGTCATCTGTAAACACATGGAAATATCCACAGAGCCATCTGTATAAACATGGAAATATCTACACCGCTATCTCCATAAACATGGTAATACCCACACCACAATCTGTATAAACATGGAAACATCTACACCGCAATCTGTATAAACATGGAAGTATCTACACTGCTATCTTTAAAAATATGGAAATATCTACACTGCTATCTCTATAAACATGGAAATATCTACACCGCTAGCTGTATAAACGTTGAAATAACTACTTGGCTATCTCTAGAAACATGGAAATATCTACACCGCCATCTGTATAAACATGGAAATATCTACACCGTCGATTGCATAAACATGGAAATATCTACACCAGTATCTGTATAAACATGGAAATATCTACACCGCTATCTTTACAAACATGGAAATATCTTCACCGCTATCTGTATAAACATGGGAATGCCTACAACAATATCAGTGTAAACATGGAAATATCTACACAGCTATCTGTGTAAACAAGGAAATATGTACACCACTATCTGTGTAAAGATGAAAATATGTACACCACAATCTGTACAAATATCAAAATATCTACTACGCTATCTCTGTAAACATGGAAGTATCTACCCCGTTATCTGTATAAACATGGAAATATCTACACCGCTATCTGTATAAACATGGAAATATCTACACCGCTATCTCTATAAATATTGCAATATCTACAACGCTATCTCTATAAACATGGAAATGCCTACACAGCTATCTGTATAAACATGGAAATATCTACAGGGCTATCTCTATAAACATGGAAATATCTACACCGCCATCTGTATAAACATGGAAATAACTACACAGTCATCTGTATAAACATGGAAACTTCTACACCACTATCTGTATAAACATGGAAATATCTACACTGCCATCTGTATAAACATGGAAATATCTCCAACGATATCTGTATAAACACGGAAATATCTCCAACGCTATCTGTATAAACACAGAAATACCTGCACTGCTATCTGTATAAACATGGAAATATCTACATGGCTATCTCCATAAACATGGAAATATCTACACCTCCATCTGTATAAACATGGAAATACCTACACAGTCATCTTTATAAACATGGAAAAATCTACACCACTATCTTTATAAACATGGAAATACCAACACTGCCATCTGAATAAACATGGAAATATCTACACTGCCATCTGTATAAACATGGAAATATCTACACTGCCATCTGTATAAACATGGAAATATCTACACAGCCATCTGTACAAACATGGAAATATCTACACATCCATCTCTATAAACATGGAATTATCTACACTGTTATCTGTATTAACACGGTAATAGCCACACCGCTATCTGTATAAACATGAAAATAACTACAACGCCATCTGTAAAAACATGGAAATATCTACACCGCTATCTGTATAAACATGTAAATATCTACACCGCTATCTCTATATAAACTTGGAAATATCTACACCGCTATCTGTATAAACATGGAAATTTCTCCACCACTATCTGTATAAAAATGGAAATATCTCCACCGCTATTTGTATAAACATGGAAATATCTACACTGCTATCTGTATAAACATGGAAATACCTACAAATCCATCTGGATAGACATGGATGTATCTACACCGTTATCTGTATAAACATGAAAATATCTACATCGCTATCTGTATAAACATGGAAATATCTCCACTGCTATCTCTATAAACATGGAAATATCTACAACACTATCTTTATAAACATGGAAATATCTACACAGCTATCTGTATAAACATGGGAATATTTACCACGCTCTCTGTGTAAATATGGAAGTATCTACAAAGCTATTTGTGTAAACATGGAAATATGTAAACCGCTATCTGTGTAAAGATGGGAATATCTTCACCGCAGTCTGTGCAAATATGGAAATACATACACCGCTATCCCTGTAAACATGGAAATATCTACACCGGTATCTGTATAAACATGGAAATATCTACTCCACTATCTGTATAAACTTGGAAATATCTACACCACGATCAGTATAAACAAAGAAACATCTACACCGCTAACTGTATAAACATGGAAATACCTACAACGCTATCTGTATAAACATGGAAATATCTCCAACGCTATCTGTATAAACATGGAAATATCTACACCGATATCTGTATAAACATGGAAATATCTACAACGCTATCTGTATAAACATGGAAATACCTACACCGCTATCTCTATAAACATGGAAATATATACATCGCTATCTGTATAAAGATGGTAATATCTCCACCGCTATTTTTATAAACATGGAAATATCTACACCGGTATGTTTATAAGCATGGAAATATCTACACCGCTATCTGTATAAACATGGAAATGTCTACAACACTATCTGTGTAAACATGGAAATAACTACACAGCTATCTGTGTAAACATGGAAATAGGTACACCGCAGTCTGTGTGAAGATGGAAATATCTACACGGAAATCTGTGCAAATATGGCAATATCTACCGCGCTATCTCTGTAAACATGGAAATATGTTCACCGCTATCTGTATACACATGGAAATATCTACACAGCTATCGGTATAAACATGGAAATATCTGCAATGTTATCTGTATAAACATGGAGATATGTACACTGCTATTTGTATAAATATAGAAATATCTACACCACTATCTCTAAAAACATCAAAATATCTACACTGCTATCTGTATATACATGGAAATATCCACATGGCTATGTCTATAAACGTGGAAATATCTACACCACTATCTGTTTAAACATGAAAATATCTACAATGCCATCTGTATAAACTTGGAAGTATCTACACAACCATCTGTATAAACATGGAAATATCTTAACAGCAATCTCTATGAACATGGAAATATCTACACAGCCATTTTTATAAACATGGAAATATCTACAAAGCTATCTATATGAACATGGAAATAGTCACACCGCTGTATGTATAAACATGGAAATATCTACACCTCCATGTGTATAAACAAGGAAATATCTACACTGCCATCTGTATACACATGGAAATATCTACACAGCCATCTGTATAAACATGGAAATATCTACACCGCTCTCTCTATAAACATGGAAATACCTACACCGCAGTCTGCATAAACATGGAAATATCTACACCGCTATCTGTATAAACATGGAAATATCTACACCGCTATCTGTACAAATATGGAAATAACTACACGGCTATTTCTATAAACATGGAAATGTCTCCACCGCTAGCTGTATAAACATGGAAATATCTACATGGCTATCTCTATAAACATGGAAATATCTACACCGGCGTCTGTATCAACATGGAAATACCTACACAGTCATCTGCATAAACATGGATATATCTACACAATTATCTGTATAAACATGGAAATACCTACGCTGCCATCTGTATAAACATGGAAATATCTAAACCGCCATCTGTAAAAACCTGGAAATATCTACACAGTCATCTGTATATACATGGAAATATCTACACTGCCATCTGTAGACACATGGAAATATCTACACGGACATCAGTATAAACATGGAAATATCTACACCGCTATCTCTATAAATATGGAAATTACTACACCGCTATCTGTATAAACATAAAAATATCTACACCGCTATCTGTATTAACATGCAAATATCTACACAGTCATCTGTATAAACATGGAAATATCTTCACCACCGTTTCTATAAACATGGAAATATCTACACTGCCATTTGTATATACATGGAAATATCTACACAGCCATCTCTATAAACATGGAAATATCTACACCGCTATCTCCATAAACATGGAAATATCTACACCGCTATCTGTATAAACATGGAAATATCTACATCGCTATCTTTTTAAACATGAAAATATCTCCACCGCTATCTGTGTAAACATGGAAATAACTAAAATGCTATCTATGGAAAAATGGAAATAACTACACAGCTCTCTGTGTAAACTTGGAAATATCTACACCGCTATCTGTGTAAAGATGGAAATATCTACACCGCATTCTGGGCAAAGATGGAAATATCAACACCGCTATCTCTGCAAACATCGAAATATCTACACCGTTTTCTGCATAAACATCGAAAGAACTACACCGCAGTCTGTATAAAGATGGAAATCATTACACAGTCATCTGAATAAACATTGAAACATCTACACCACCATCTCTATAAACATAGAAATTTCTATACTGCAATCTGTACACACAAGGAAATATGTACACAGCTATCTGTATAAACATGGAAATATCTACACCGCTACCTGTATAAACATGGAAATATCTACACCGCCATCTGAATAAACACGGAAATACCTACACCGCTATCTCTATAAACATGGAAATATCTACACCGCCATCTCTGTAAACATGAAAATATCTAAACTGTCATTTCCATAAACATGGAACTATCTACATCGCCATCTCTACAAATATGGAAATATCTACACCGCTATCTGAATAAACATGGAAATATCTACAATGGCAACTGTATAAAGATGGAAATTTCTACACCGCGAGCTGTATAAACATGGAAATATCTAGACCGCTATCTGTATAAACATGCACATACCAACACCGCTATCTGTAAACATGGAAATATCTACACCACTATATGTATAAACATGGAAATATCTACACCGCTATCTCTGTAAACATGGAAATACTTACACCGCCATCTGCATAAACATGGAAATATCTACACTGCCATCTGTATAAATATGGACATATCTACACCGCCATCTGTATAAATAGGGAAATATCTACATCGCTATCTTTCTACACATGGAAATATCTACACCGCTATCTGTATAAACATGGAAATATCTACACCACGATCTGTATAAACAAGGAAATATCTCCACCACTGTCTGTATAAACATGGAAATGCGAACACCGTTATCTGTATAAACATGGAATTATCTATACCGCTGTCTGTATAAACATGGAAATAACTACTCCGCTGTCTCTATAAACATGGAAATATCTACAAAACTATTAGTTTAAACATGGAAATATCTACACAGCTATCTGTGTAAACTTGGAAATATCTACACCGATATCTGTGTAAAGATGGAAATATCTACACCGCAATCTGTGCAAAGATGGAAATATCTACACCGCTATCTCTGTAAACATGGAAATATCTACACCGCTATCTCTATAAACATGGAAATGTCTGCACCGCTATCTGTATAAACATGTAAATATCTACACCGGCATCCCTATAAACATGAAAATATCGACACCGACATCTGTATAAAAATGGAAATACCTACACCGTCATCTGTATAAACATGGAAATATCTATATCACCATCTGTATAAACATGGAAATATCTACACTACCATCTGTATAAACATGGAAATCTCTACACAGACATCAGTATAAATATTTAAATATCTCCATCGCTATCTGTATATACACGGAAATACTTACACCGCTATCTGTATAAACATGGAATTATCTACACTGCTATCCCAATAAACATGGAAATACCAACACCGCTATCCATATAAACATGGAAATATCTACACCGCTATCTGTATAAACCTGGAAATAACTACACTGCTATCACTATAAACATGGAAATACCTACACAGCTATCTCTATAAACATCGAAATATCTACACCGCCATCTCTGTAAACTTGGAAATATCTACACCGCCATCTGCATAAACATGGAAATATCTACACCGCCATCTGTATAAACATGGAAATATCTACATGGCTATCTGTATAAACTTGGAAATATCTGCAACACTATCTGTGTAAACGTGGAAATATCGACATCGCTATCTGTGTAAACATGGAAATATCTACTCTGCTATCTGTATAAAGATGGAAATATCTTCACCGCTATCTGTATAAACATCGAAATGTCAACATTGCTATCTGTATAAACATGGAAATATCAACATCGTTATCTGTAAAAACATGGAAATATCTACACCGCCATTTCCATAAATATGGAAATATCTACACCGCTATCTCTATAAACCTGGAAATATCTACACTGCTATGTGTATAAACGTGGAAATATCTACACCGCTAACTCTGTAAACATGGAAATATCTACACTGCTATCTGTATAAACATGGAAATATCTACACCGCTATATGTATAAACATGGATATATCTACGACGCTATCTGTTTAAACATGGAAATATCTACACCGCCATCTATATAAACATGGAAATATCTACACCGAGATCTTTATAAACATGGAAATATCTAAACCGCTATCTGTGTAAATATGGAAATATCTACACCGCTATCTCCATAAACATGGAAATATCTACACTGCTATCTGTATAAACATTGAAATTCTTCACCGTTATCTCTATAAACATGGAAATATCTACTCTGCCATCTGTATAAACATACAAATATCTACAAAGTCAAGTGTATAAATATGGAAATATGTACACCACCATCTCTATAAATATTGAAATATCTACACTGCCATGTGTATACACATGGCAATATCTGCACATCCATCTGTATAAACATGGAAATATCTCCACTGCTATCTCTATAAACATGGAAATATCTACACCTCCATCTGCATAATCATGGGAATATCTACACTGCTTTGTATACACTTGGAAGTATCTACACAGCCATCTGTATAAACATGGAAATATCTACACCGCTACCTCTATAAACATGGAAATACCTACAAAGCAATCTGTATAAACATGGAAATATCTACATTGCTCTCTGTATAAACATGGAAATATCACCACCGCTATCTGTTTATATATGGAAATATCTACACCGCTATCTGTATAATAATGGAAATATCTACACAGTCAACTGTATATACATGGAAATATCTACACCACCATCTCTATAAACATGGAAATATCTACACTGCCATCAGTAAACATGGAAATATCTACACATTCATCTGTATATACATGGAAATATCTACACCACCATCACTATAAACATGGAATTATCTACACTGCCGTATGTATACACATGGAAATGTCTACAGAGCCATCAGTATAATCATGGAAACATCTGCACCGTTATCTCTATACACATGGAAATACCCACACTGCAATCTCTATAAACATGGAAATATCTACACCACAATCTCTATAAACATGGAAACATCTACACCGCCATCTCTATAAACATGAAAATATCTACACCGCCATCTCCATAAACATGGAACTATCTACACCGCCATCTGTGAAAACATGGAAATATCTACATTGCCGTCTGTATAAAGATGTAAATATCTGCACCCTGAGCTGTATAAACATGGAAATATCTACACTGCTATCTGTATAAACAGGGAAATACCAACACCACTATCTGTATAAACGTGGAAATATCAACACCACGATCTGTATAAACGTGGAAATATCTACAAGTCTCTCGGTATAAACATGGAAATAAATACACCACTGTCTGTATAAACAAGGAAATATCTATATCGCACTCTGAATAAACATGGAAATATCTACACTGCTATCTATATAATTATGGAAATATATACACTGCTGTCTCTATAAACATGGATATAGATATACAGATGCTGCCATCTGTATAAACATGGAAATATCTACACAGCCATCTGCATAAACATGGAAATAACTACACCGATATCTCTATACAGATGGAAATAATTACACAGCTATCTCTATAAACATGGAAATATCTACACCGCCATCTCTATAAACCTGGAAATATCTACACTGACATATTTATAAACATGGAAATATCTACACCGACATCTCCATAAACATGGAACTATCTACACCACCATCTGTTTAAAATGGAAATATCTAAACCGCTATCTGTATAAACATGGACATATCTACACTGCTATCTGTATAAAGATGGAAATATCTACACCGCGAGCAGTATAAACATGGAAATATCTACACCGCTATCTGTATAAACATGGAAATACCAATACTGCTATCTGTATCAACATGGAAATATCTATACCGCTATCTGTATAAACATGGAAATATCTACACCACTATCTCTATAATCATGGAAATACCTGCACTGCCTTCTCTATAAACAAGGAATTATCTACACCAATATCTCTATAAACAAAGAAATACCTACACCGCCATCTCTATAAACATGGAAATACCTACACCACTATCTCTACAAACATATAAATATCTACACCGCCATTTCTATAAACATGGAAATATCTACACCGCCATATGCATAAACATGGAAATATCTACACCGCCATCTGTATAAACATCGAAATAAGTATGCCACCGTCTGTATAAACATAGAAATATCTACTCTGCCATCTGTGGAAAGATGGAAATGTCTACACCGCGATCTCTATAAACTTGGAAATATCTACACCGCTACTTGTATAAACATGGAAATATCTACACTGCTATCTGTATAATCATGGAAACATCTACACCACGATCTGTATAAAAATGGAAATATCTACACTGCTATCTGTATAAACATGGAAATACCTACACCGCTAACTGTATAAACATGCAAATATCTACACCGAGATATGTATAAATATGGAAATATCTACACCGCTATCTCTATAAACATGGAAATGTCTACACCACTATCTGTATAAACATGGAAATATCTACAAGGCTAACTCTATAAATATGGAAATACCTAAACCGCCTTCTGTATAAACATGGAAATAACAACAGAGTCATCTGTATAAACATGGAAATCTCTACAGCGCCATCTGTGAAAACGTGGAAATAACTACACCGCCATCAGTATAAACATGGTAATATCTCCACAGCTATCTGTATAAACATGGAATTATCTCCACTCGTACCTGTATAAACATGGAAATATCTACACCACGATCTGTATAAACATGGAAATCTCTCCACCGGTTTCTGTATAAACATGGAAACATCTACACCGCTACCTGTATAAACATGGAAATATCTACACCGATATCTGTATAAACATGCAATTATCTACAATGCTATCTGTGTAAACATGGAAATATCTACTCCGGAATCTTTCTAAAGTAGGAAATATCTACACCGCAATCTGTGCAGAGATTTAAATATCTACACCGCTATCTCTGTAAACGTGGTAATATCCACACCACTCTCTGTATAAACATGGAAATACCTACACTATCTGAATAAACATGGAAATATCTACACCGCCATCTGTAAAAACGTGGAAATATCTACACCACCATCTGAATAAACATGGAAATATCTACACCGCTAACACTATAAACATGGAAATATCTACACCGGTATCTCTATAAGCATGGAAATACCTACACCGCTATCTGTATAAACAAGGAAATGACTCCACCGCTATCTGTAAAAACATTGAAACATCTACACAGCTATATCTATAAACATGGAATTATCTACACCGCTATCTTTTTAAACATGGAAATGTCTACAACGCTATCTTTGTAAACATGGAAATATCTACACCGCTATCTGTGTAAAGATAGAAATATCTGCTCCACAATCTGTGGAAAGATGGAAATATATACAACGCTATCTCTATAAACATGGAAATCTCTTCACCGCTATCTGTATAAACATGGAAATATCTACACCGCTATCTCTATAATCATGGAAATATCTACACCGCCATCTGTAGAAACATGGAAATATCTACGCAGTCATCTGTATATACATGGAAATATGTACAACACCATCTCTACAGACATGGAAATATCTACACGACAATGTGTATACACGTGGAAATAACTACACAGCCATCAGTATAAACTTGAAAACATCTGCACCGCTATCTGTATACACATGGAAATACCTACACCCCTATCTCTATAAACATGGAAATAACTACACCGCTATCTGTATAAAAATGGAAATATCTACACCACTATGTACATAAAGATGGAAATTACTACACTGCCATCTATATAAAGATGGAAATATCTACACTGCGAGCTGTATAAACATGGAAATATCTACACAGCTATGAGTAAACATGGAAATACCAACACCAATATCTGTATAAACATGGAAATATCTACAGCGCTGACTGTAAACATGGAAATATCTACCACACTATCTCTATAAACATGGAAATACCTACACCGACATCTCTATAAACATGTAATTATCTATACCACTATCTCTATAAACATAGAAATATCTACAATGCAATCTCAGTAAACATGGAAATATCCACACCGCCATCTGCATAAACATGGAAATATCTACACCGCGATCTGTGTA
Source organism: Pan paniscus (assembly GCF_029289425.2). NCBI lineage: Eukaryota > Metazoa > Chordata > Mammalia > Primates > Hominidae > Pan > Pan paniscus. Next base: position 125,183,863 of record NC_073255.2, read on the forward strand.
AAAATGGAAATATCTACACCGTCATCTGTATAAACGTAGAAATATCTACACTGCCATCTGTAGAAAGATGGAAATATCTACACCGTGATCTGTATAAACATGGAGATATCTACACTTCTTCCTGTATAAACATGGAGATATCTACACTGCTATCTGAGTAAATATGGAAATATCCACACCGCTATCTCTATAAACATGGAAATGTCTACACAGCTATCTGTATAAACATGGAAATATCTACATGGCTATCTGTATGAACTTGGAAATATCTACACTGCCTTCTGTATATACATGGAAATACCTACACAGTCATCTGTATAAACGGGGAAATATCTACACCACTATCTGTATAAGCATGGAAATATCTACACTGCCATCTGTATAAACATGGAAATATCCTCACAGCCATCTCTATAAACATGGAAATATCTACACCGCTATCCCTATAAACATGGAAATATCGACACCGATTTCTGCAAAAACATGGAAATATCTACACCTACATCTGTATAAACATGGAAATATCTACACTGCCATCTGAATACACATGGAAAAGACTACACAGTCATCTGTATAAACATGTTAATATCTACACCGCTATCTCTATAAACATGGAAATCCTATTCCGCTATCTGCATAAACATGGAAATATCTACACCGATAACTGCATAAATATGGAAATACCTACACGGACATCTCTATAAAGATGGGAATACCTACACCGCGAGCTGTATAAACATGGAAATATCTACAAAGCTATCTGTATAAATATGGAAATTTCTATACCGCTATCTCTATAAACATGGAAATACCTACACCGCCATCTTTATGAACATGGAAATATCTACACCGCTATCTCTATAAACATGAAAATGTCTTCACCGCTATCTGTAAAAACATGGAATTATCTACATGGCCATCTCTATAAACATGGAAATATCTACGCCGCCATCTGTATAAACATGGAAATACCTACACAGTCATCTCTATGAACATGGAAATATCTACACCACTATCTGTATAAAGATGGAAATATCTACATTGCCATCTGTATAAACATGGAATTATCTACAAAGACATCTGTATAAACATGGAAATATCTACACCGCTATCTGTATAAACGTAGAAATAACCACACCGCTATCTGTATAAACATGGAAATATCTACACTGCCATCTGAATAAACATGGAAATATTTACACCGCTATCAGTGTAAATATGGAAATATATACACCACTATCTCTGTAAACATGGAAACATCTACACAGTCATCCGTATAAACATGGAAATATCTGCACCAGTATCTTTACAAACCTGGAAATATCTAGACAGCCATCTGTATAAACGTGGAAATATCTAAACATCCATCTGTATAAAGTTGGAAACACCTACACCGCTTTCTCTATACACATGGAAATAATTACACACCTATCTCTATAAACATCTAAATATCTATACCGCCATCTATATAAGCCTGGAAATATCTGCACCGCCATCTTTATAAACATGGAAATATCTACACTGCTATTTGTGTAAAGATGGAAATATCTGAACCACAATCTGTGCAAACATGGAAATATTTACACCGCTATCTCTATAAACATGGAAATATCTGCACCGTTATCTGTACAAACATGGAAATATCTACACAGTCATCTGTATATACATGGAAATATCTACACCACCATCTCTATAAACATGGAAATATCTACACTGCCATGTGTATACTCATGGAATTATCTACACAGCCATCAGTATAAACTTGGAGACATCTGCCCGCTATCAGAATACACATGCAAATACCTACACCGCTATCTGTATAAGCATGGAAATATCTACAACGCTATCTGAATAAACATGGAAATAACTACTCCAATATCTTTATAAACATGGAAATACTTACACCACCATCTCTATAAACATGGAATTATCTACATCGCTATCTCTATAAACATAGAAATACCTACACTGCCATCTCTATAAACATGGAAATATCTACACCGCCGTCTGTGTAAACGTGGAAATATCTACACCGCGATCTGTATAAACATGAAAATATCTACACCTCTACCTGTATAAACATGCAAATATCTACACCACTATCTGTATAAACATGGAAATATCTACGCCGCTATCTGTATAAAGTTAGAAATATCTACACCGCCATCTGTATAAACAGGGAAATATCTCCATGGCCATCTGTATAAACATGGAATGATGTCCACCGCTATCTGTATAAACATGGAAATATCTACAAAACTATCTGTGTAAACATGGAAATATCTACACAGCTATCTGTGTAAACATGGAAATATGAACACCGCTATCTGTGTAAAGATGGAAATATCTAAACCACAATCTGTGCAAATATGGAATTATCTACACCGCCATCTCTGTAAACATGGAGATATCTACAACGCTATCTCTATAAACATGGAAATATCTACACCAATATCTGTATAAACATAGAAATATCTACACCGCGAGCTGAATAAACATGGAAATGTCTACACCGCTATGTGTATAAACATGGAAATATCAACACCGCTATTTGTATAAACATGGAAATATCTACACCGCTGTCTGTATAAACATAGAAATATCTACACCATCTGTATATACATGGAAATATCTACACCGCCATCTGAATAAACATGGAAATAACTACACCGCTAACTGTATAAATATGGAAATATCTACACCGCTATCTCCATAAACATGGAAATATTTACACCACGATCTGTATAAACATGGAAATATCTCCACCGCTATCTGTATAAACATGGAAACATCTACACCGCTATCTGTATAAACATGGAAATATCTACACCGCTGTCTGTATAAACATGGAAATATCTACAACACTATCTGTGTAAACATGGAAATATCTACGCCGCTATCTGTATAAACATGGAAACATATTCACCACGGTCTGTATAAAAATGGAAATATCTACACCGCTATCTGTAGAAACATGAAAATATCTGCACAGCCATCTGTGTAAACATAGAAATATCTACACTGTCCTCTGTATAAACATGGAAATGCCTACACAGTTATCTGTATAAACATGGAAATATCCACACCACCATCTGTATAAACATGGAAATATCTACACAGCCATCTGTAAAAACATGGAAATATCTACACCGCAATCTGTATAAACATGGAAATACCTACACAATCATCTGTATAAACATGGTGACATCTACACAGCTATCTGTATAGTCATGGAAATATCTACACTGCTATCAGTATAAACATGGAAATATCAACAACGCTATCTGTGTAAACATGGAAATGTCTACACAGCTATCTGTGTAAACATGGAAATATCTACACCACTATTTTTGTAAAGATGGAAATATCTGCACCGAAATCTGTGCAAACCTGGAAATATTAACACCGCTATCTCTGTAAACATGGAAATATCTGCACCGGTATCTGTATAAACATGGAAATATCTACACCGCTATCTCTATAAACATGGATATATCTACACCGCCATCTGTATAAACATGGAAATATCTACACAGTCATCTGTATATACATGGAAATATCTACACCATCATCTCTATAAACATGGAAATATCTACAATGCCATGTGTATACACATGGAAATATCTACACAGCCATCAGTATAAACTTGGAAACATCTGCACCACTATCTGAATACACATGGAAATACCTACACCGCTATCTGTATAAACATGGAATGATCTAAACTGCTATCTGTATAAACATGGAAATATCTACGCTGCTATCTGCATAAACATGGAAATACCTACACTGCCATCTGTATAAACATGGAAATACCTGCTCCGCGAGCTGAATAAAGATGGAAATGTCTACGCCGCTATGTGTATAAACATGGAAATATCAACACCAATATCTGTATAAGCATGGAAATATGTACACCCCTATCTGAATAAACATGGAAATACCTACACCACCATCTCTATAAACATGGAATTATCTACACCGCTAGCTCTATAAACATAGAAATATCTACACCGCCATCTCTATAAACATGGAAATAACTACACCGCCATCTGCATAAAGATGGAAATACCTACTCCGCGATATGTATAAAGATGGAAAAATCTACACCGCTATCTGTATAAACATGGAAATCTCTACTCCGCTGTCTGTATAAACATGGAAATATCTACAACACTATTTCTGTAAAAATGGAAATATCTACACAGCTATCTGTGTAAACATAGAAATATCTACACCGCTATCTGTATAAACATGGAAACATATACACCACGATCTGTATAAAATGAAAATATCTACACCGCTATCTGAATAAACATGGAAATATCTACACCGCTATCTGTATAAACATGCAAATATCCACATCGCGATCTGTATAAATATGGAAATATCTACACCGCTATCTCTATAAACATGGAAATGTCTACAACGCTATGTGTATAAACATGGAAATATCTACACGGCTAAGTCTATAAATATGGAAATATCTAAACCGCTTTCTCTATAAACATGGAAATAACTACACAGGCATCTGTTTAAACATGGGAATATCTACACCGCCATCTGTGAAAACATGGAAATATTTACACCGCCATCTGTATAAACTTGGAAAATTCTACGCCGCCATCTGTATAAACTTGGAAATATCTGCACCGCGATCTCTATAAAAATGGAAATATCTACACCGCTATCTGTATAAACATGAAAATATCTACAACCCTATCAGTGTAAACATGAAAATATCTAGACAGCTATCTGTGTAAACATGGAAATATCTACACCGCTATCTGTGTAAAGATGGAAATACATACACCGCAATCTGTGCAAAAATGGAAATATCTACACCGCTATCTCTATAAAGATGGAAATATCTGCACTGCTATCAGTATAAACATGGGAATATATGCACCGCTATCTCTATAAACATGGAAGTATCTACACCGCTATATCTATAAATATGGAAATAGCCACATTGCTATCTGTATAAACATGGAAATATCTACACCGCCATCTTTGAAATCATGGAAATATCTACAAAGTCATCTTTATAAACATGGAAATATCTACACCTCCATCTGTATAAACATGGAAATATCTACACTGCCATCTGTATACACATGGAAATATCTACACAGTCATCTGTATAAACAGGGAAATATCTGCACTGATATCTCTATAAACATGGAAATACCTACACCGCTATCTATATAAACATGGAAATATCTACACGGCTATCTGCTTAAACATGTAAATACCTACACTGCCATCTGTATAAAGATGGAAATATCTACACCGCGAGCTGCTTAAACATGGAAATATCTAAACCGCTATCCGTATAAACATGGACATACCAACAACACTATCCCTATAAACATGGAACTATCTACACCACTATCTGTATAAACATGGAAATATCTGCACCGCTATTTCTATAAACATGGAAGTTCCTACACCGCCATCTTTATACACATGGAAATATCTTCACAGCTATCTCTATAAACATAGAAATATCTACACCGCCATCTCCACAAACATGGAAATATCTACACCGCCATCTGCATAAACATTGAAATATCTTCACCGGCTTATGTATAAACATGGAAATATCTGCACCGCCATCTGTATAAACATAGAAATGTCTACACTGCCATCTGTATAAACATGGAAATACCAACACAGTTATCTGTATAAACATGGAAAAATCTACACCATTATCTGTGTAAACATGGAAATATCTATAAAGCCATCTCTATAAACATGGAAATATCTACACCGCTATTTGTATAAACATGGAAATATCGACATCACGATCTGTATAAACATGGAAATATCTACACCGCCATCTGTAAAAACATAAAAATACCAACACAGTCATCTGTATAAACATGGAAATATCTACACCACTATCTGTATAAACATGGAATATCTACACGGCCATCGGTATAAACATGGAAATACCTACACAGTCATCTCTATAAACATGGAAATATCTATACTGCTATCTGTATAAACATGGAAATAACCACACGGCTATCTGTATAAACATGGAAATATCTACACCGCCATCTGTAAAAACATGAAAATACCTACACAGTCATCTGTATAAACATGGAAATATCTACAACTCCATCTGTATAAACCTGCAAATATCTACACTGCCATCTCTATACACATGGAAATATCTACACTGACATCGATATAAACATGGAAATATCTACACCGCTATCTCTATAAACATGGAAATACCTACACAGCTATCTGTATAAACATGGAAATATCTACACCGCTATCTGTGGAAACATGGAAATATCTACACCGCTATCTGTATAAACTTGGAAATATCTACACCTCCATCTGTATAAACATGGAAATACCTATACTGCCATCTGTATACACAAGGAAATATCTACACTGCCATGTGTATAAACATAGAAATATCTACACCGTTATCTCTATGAACATGGATATTCCTTCACCGCTATCTGTACAAACATGGAAGTAACTACATGGCTATCTGTATAAACATGGAAATAACTACAACGCCAGTTGTATAAAAATGGAAATGCATACACAGTCATCTGTATAAACATGGAAATATCTATACCGTTATCTTTGTAAACATGGAATTATCTACACAGCTACCTGTATAAACATGGAAATATCTACAACACTATCTGTGTAAACATGGGAATATCTTCACATTTATGTGTGTAAACATGGAAATATGTACACCGCTATCTGTGTAAAGATGGAAATATCTTCACCGCAATATGCGCAAATATGGAAATATCTACACCGCTATCTCTGTAAAGTTGGAAATATCTACACCGCTATCTGTATAAACATGGAAATATCTACACCGCTATCTTTATAAACATGGAAATATCTACACCGCTATCTGTATAAACATGGAAATATCAACAACAATATCTGTGTAAACATGGAAATATCTACACAGCTCTCTGTGTAAACATGGATATATGAATACCGCTTTCTGTGAAAGATGAAAACATGTACACCGCAATCTGTGGAAATATCAAAATATCTACACCGCTATCTCAGTAAACATGGAAATATCTACCCCGTTATGTGTATAAACATGGAAATATCTACACCGCTATCTGTATAAACATGGAAATATCTACACCACGATCTGCAAAAACATGGAAATGTCTACACCGCTATCTGTATATACATGGAAATATCTACACCGCTATCTGTATAAACTTGGAAATAACTACTCTGCTATCTCTATAAATATTGAAATACCTACAACGCTATCTCTATAAACATGGAAATGCCTACAACGCTATCTTTATAAACATGGAAATATCTACATGGCTATCAGTATAAACATGGAAATATCTACACCGCCATCTGTATAAACATGGAAATACCTACACAGTCATCTGTATAAACATGGAAACATCTACACCACTATCTGTATAAACATGGAAATATCTACACTGCCATCTGTACAAACATATAAATATCTACACCGCTATCTGACTAAACATGGAAATACCTACACAGCAATCTCTATAAACATGGAAATAGCTACACTGCTATCTGTATAAACATAGAAATAGCGAGACCGCTATCTGTATAAACATGGAAATATCTACACCGCCATCTGTAAAAACATGAAGATATCTACACAGTCATCTGTTTAAACTTGGAAATAGCTACACCTCCATGTGTATAAACATGGAAATATCTACACTGCCATCTGTATACACATGGAAATATCTACACAGCCATCTGTACAAACATGGAAATATGTACACCGTTATCTGTAAACATGGAAATATCTACACCGCTATCTATATAAACTTGGAAATATCAACACCGCCTTGTGTATAAACATGGAAATATGCCGACCGCTATCTGTATAAACATGGAAATATCTACACCGCTATCTGTATAAACATGGGAATATCCACATCGCTATCTGAATAAACATGGAAATATCTCCAGCGCTATCTCTATAAACATGGAAATAACTACACCGCTATCTTTGTAAACATGGAAATATCTACACCGCTACCTGTATAAACATGGAAATATCTACAACACTATCTGTGTAAAATGGGAATATCTCCACAGTTATCTGTGTAGACATGGAAATATGTGCAACGCTATCTCTGTAAAGATGAAAATATGTACACCGCAATCTGGGCAAATATCAAAATATCTACAAAGCTATCTCTGTAAACATGGAAATATTTACCCCGTTATCTGTAAAAACATGGAAATATCGACACCGCTATCTGTATAATCATGGAAATATCTACACCACCATCTGTATAAACATGGAAATGTCTACACCGCTATCTGTGTAAACATGGAAATATCTACACCACTATCTGCATAAACATGGAAATATCTACACTGCGATCTCTATAAATATTGAAATACCTACAACGCTATCTCTATAAACATGTAAATGCCTACACCGCTATCTTTATAAACATGGAAATATCTACATGGTTAACTCCATAAACATGGAAGTATCTACACCACCACCTGTATAAACATGGAAATTCCTACACAGTCATCTGTATAAACATGGAAACATCTACACCACTATCTGTATAAACCTGGAAATATCTACACTGCCATCTGTATAAACAAGGAAATAACTACACCGCTATCTGTACAAACATGGGAAAATCTACACAGCTCTCTCTATAAACATGGAAATATCAAAACTGTTGTCTGTATAAACATAGAAATTGCGAAACCGCGATCTGTATAAACATGGAAGTATCAACACCGCCATGTGTAAAAACATGAAAATATCTACACAGTCATCTGTATAAACCTGGAAATATCTACACTGCCATCTGTATACACATGGAAATATCTACGGAGCCATCTGTATAAACATGGAATTGTCTACACCGCTATCTCAATAAACATGGAATTACCTGCACCGCAATCTGTATAAACAAGGAACTACCTACACCGCTATCTCTAGAAACATGGAAATATCTACACTGTTATCTCTATAAATATGGAAGTATCTACACCACCATCTGTTTAAACATGCAAATATCTACACAGTAATCTGTATAAACAAGGAAATATCTACAACACCATCACTATAAACATGGAAATATCTACACTGCCTTCGGTATACACATGGAAATATCTACACAGCCATCTGTATAAACATGGAAATATCTACACCACTATCTGTATAAACATGGAAATATCTCCACTGTTATCTCTATAAACATGGATATATCTACACCGCCATCTTTATAAACATGCAAATATCTACACAGTCATCTGTGTAAACATGGAAATATCTACATCACCATCTCTATACACATGGAAATATCTACACTTCCATCTGCATACACCTGGAAATATCTACACAGCCATCTGTAAAAACATGGAAATATCTACACCGCTATCTCTATAAACATGGAAATACCAACACCGCTATCTCTATAAACATGGAAATATCTGCACCACAATCTCTATAAACATGGAAACATCTACACGGCCATGTCTATAAACATGAAAATATCTACACCGCCATCTCCAGAAACATGGAACTATCTACACCGCCATCTGTATAAACATGGAAATATTGACACCAATATCTGTATAAACATGGAAATATCTACACTGCCATGTGTATAAAGATGGAAATATCTACAACGAGAGCTGTATAAACATGGAAATATCTACACCGCTATCTGTATAAACATGGAAATACCAACACCGTTATCTTTATAAACATTGAAATATCTACACAGCTATCTGTATAAAGATGGAAATATCTACAACGCTATCTGTGTAAACATGGAAATACCTACACAGCTATCTGTGTAAACTTCGAAATATCTACACAGCTATCTGTGCAAAGATGGAAATATCTACACCGCTATCTCTGTAAACATGGAAATATCTACACCGCTATCTGTATAAACATGGAAATATCTACACCGCTATCTGTTTAAACATGGAAATACCAACACCGCTATCAGTATAAACATGGAAATATCTACACCGCTATCTGTATAAATATGGAAATATCTTCACCACTATCCCTATAAACATGGAAATACGTACACCGCCATCTTTATACACATGGAAATATCTACACCGCTATCTCTATAAACATAGAAATATATACACGGCCATCTCTATGAACATGGAAATATCTACACCGCCATCTGCATGAACATGGAAATATCTACACCGCAATCTGTATAAACATGGAAATATATACAATGCTATCTGTATAAACATGGAAATATCTACACAGCTATCTGTATAAACTTGGAAATATCTACATAGCTATCTGTGTAAAGATGGAAATATCTACACCACTATCTGTGGAAAGATGCAAATATCTACACCGCTATCTCTGTGAACATGGAAATATCTGCACCACTATCTGCATAAACATGGAAATATCTACACCGCCATCTGTATAAAGATAGAAATATCTACACCGCGAGATGTATAAACTTGGAAATATCTACACCTCTATCTGTATAAACATGGAAATATCAACACCGCTATCTGTATAAACATGGAAGTATCTACAATGCTATCTGTGTAAACATGGAAATACCTACACAGCTATCTGTGTAAACTTGGAAATATCTACACAGCTATCTGTGTAAAGATGGAAATATCCACACCGCAATCTTTGCAAAGATGGAAATACCTACAACGCTATCTGTGTAAACATGGAAATATCTACACTGCTATCTGCATAAACATATAAATATCTACACCGCTATCTATATAACCTGCAAATATCTACACCGCAATCTGTATAAACGTGGAAGTATCTACATCGTTCTCTGTATAAAGATGGAAATATCTACACCGCAATCTCTATAAAGATGGAATTAGCTACACCGCAATCTGTATAAACATGGAAATATCTACACCGTTCTCTGAATAAAGCTGGAAATATCTTCACCTTTATCTCTATAAACATGGAAATATCTATACCGCCATCTCTATAAACGGGGAAATATCTACACATTCATCTGTATAAACATGGAAAGAACTACACTGCTTTCTGTATAAATATGGAAATATCTATACTGCTATCTCTATGAACTTGGAAATATCTACACCGCCAGCTGCATAAACATCTAAATATCTACACCGCCATCTTTATAAACATGGAAATATCTACACCGCCTTCTGTATAAACATAGAAATATCAACACCGCCATCTATATAATCATGGAAATATCCACACTGCCATCTGTGTGAACATGGAAATATCTACACCGCCATCTGTAAAAACGTGGTAATGTGTACACAGCCATCTGTATAAACATGTAAATATATACACATCCATCAGTATAAACATTAAACTATCTTCACCGCTGTCTCTATAAACATGGAAATACCTACACCGCTATCTGTGTAAACATGGAAATGTCTACACAGCTATCTGTATAAACATGGAAATATCTACACCGCTATATGTATAAACTTGGAAATATCTCCACCGCTATCTGTATAAACATGGAAATATCTACACAGCTATCTGTTAAATATGGAAATATCTACACCGCCATCTGTATAAATATGGAAATATCTCTACCGCCATCTGTATAAATATGGAAATATCTATACCGCCATCTGTATAAACATGTAAATATCTACACCGCTGTCTTTATAAACATAGAAATATCTACAAGGCTATATGTATAAACATGGAAATATCTACACCACTATCTGTATAAACATGGAAATGTCTACACCGCTATCTCAATAAACATGGAAATATCTACACAGCCATCTGTGTAAACATGGAAATATCTACCCCGCTACCTGTATAAAAATGGAAATACCTACACCGCTATCTTTAAAAACGTGGAAATATCTACACCGCTATCTGTATCAACATGGAAATATCTACACCGCCATCTCTATAAACATGGAAATATCTACACCGCCATCTTTAAAATCATGGAAATATCTACACACTCATCTGTATAAACATGGAAATATCTACACCATCATCTGTATAAACATGGAAATATCTACACTGCCAGGAACTCAAGAGCAGCCTGGGCAATACAGCAAGGCCTCATCTCTACAAAAAAATTAGAAATATTAGCTGGCCATGGTCTTGTGCTCCTGTAGTCCCAGCTTCTTGGGAGGCTGAGGTGGGAGGATCTACGGAGCCCAGGATTTTAAGGCTGCAGTGAGCTTGGATAACGACTGCACTCCAACCTGGATGACAGAACAAGAACCTGTTTCAAAAAAGAAAAAGGAAAATAAAACCTAAAAACTAAAAACTGGATGTAGTTTGCTAGTAACTAAACAGCAAATTAATTGTAACATGCTTACATATCAACGATGTCTTTCTTCTTTGTTCATAAACCTGCTCACTAAGAAGCTGCTGAAGTCCATGGTAGTGACAGGTACATGTCTGCATCCTTGTCCTGACCTGCATCTTCTTTGATTGTCCCCATCTGTGTCTCCGACTGGCACTGCCGAACCGTCTTGCTACCTGATCAATGTTCTACTGAACCGGACTGCTAACTGATCAATGTTGTCGAGCTCACTGCACAAAGCTGTTCTTACAAGGTAGATTTCTGCCTGGAATAGCCATATTTACACTGTTTATATTCCTTACTCCTGACCCATCCAACGCAGCACAAGTTCTATTTATTGCCATAGAAACATAGGTCATTTGGAAACACCTCCTTCATTTCTATGGAATGTTCAAACATTTCTGACATTTTGGACTCTGTTCTAGCCTCTTGTTAAATATATCCAGAAAAGAGACAAAGCTTTATGGGGGGGCTATATGCACACATATGCTATAGAATAAGCTATCTAAATGCTTAAAAATACTTTCCATCTGTCACCGCACCTTAATAGGTACACAGAAATTAAGTATGTGTATATCTGTCTGTATAGATACGTATAAATATATATCCCCAAAACAAAAACTCATTCTCTTACTTATACATAGGTAGAATATAGGTGAATATACATATACATTTATAGGTAGAACAAAAAAACCCTCAGCCTCTTTAGGGCCATGTGTTTTCTCTGAGTAATTGTCACAATTAATTAAAATACATGTGTATGCCTTTTTAGATAAATTTCATCAGACCAGTTTCTGTCTGGTTGGAAAATAATAACTGCCTATTTGCTAAGTGCCCCTGCCCCCATACTATGTTCCAGTGAACTAAAGACCTCTGGCAATCATAGATTTACAACTCAGCAAGATTAAACAATTTATTGTTATTTATGACATCCAAGCTGTATCTTCTGTATTATATTCCACATTAGCATCTATCACCTTACATTTGAGAGATCCTGTCCAAAAAATGATTATGCCTCCTAACCAAACATTCAGCAGGGCTGCAGGAACAGGACCCCTGAACAAACATCCTGCCAAAGTACTTTAAAGCACCGTGAGCTGCCACAGCTGTGCATTTTCAGATGACTCAGCAGATTAGCATGGAGTCTCTTAGCCTCTGCTTGGTCTGTTCCTTTCAGTGATCTCTCACATGGCCCAGTCCATTCGGTTTGAAAATCCTCATGAAATGAGCAGATTATGATCTGGCTTCAGTAGAGGGCCATGGGGTGGGCATGGAGGGGAGAGGGTTTGCTCTTAACACAGCCTGAGCCTCAGAAAGGTTTCAGATGGAAAAGCATGGCACTGACTCAGCTCATGCTTAACAGGAAATAATGCACAGACCACACCAAAAAAGCCCTTTATGTTGTGTGAAAGTCTATGCCGGAGCAGCTGCTGCCACCTCATGTACTGTGATACAGTGTGCATGTGTGTGTTTGTGTGTGCGTGAGTGTGAGTATGCACACAAATGTGTGCTGGGAGGGGGAGGAGATCACACCTTCCACAGTCGCCACCTCAGCCTTAGCTAGCAGCGTGGAGAATTGCCAAAAGTCAACAGGAAGCTGCACCAAAGCAACTGTGATCACCACATCAGCAGGCGCTTTCTGGTTAGTAAAGCTACTGGGACTGAAAAACACACACGATCTCGTCCTTCTTTTATTTTAATCAGAGCAAACTATTTTTAAAATAATTGTGTTATATGAATAAATAATTCATAATGCTGTAACCCATTATCACATTCAATCCTCCCAACAACCCTAGAAGATATGTAGACAAGTATTATTACTTTCCCTATTTTTATAAATGAGGAAATAAACCCCAGGAGGCTAGGCGACTTCCCCACGGTCATAGAAGTTGCAAACAGTAGTATCATGATTCAAATCCAAAGCTTCTCCTTTTGTCTTTATCATTTTAATTTTGAAGGTAATGCGTATGCATGTATGATCTTTTAAATCCAGAGATGGATATGGAATAGATAGGAAAAGGGACTCTCCTTCCCCATTATACACCCCCTCCACCCAAGCTATATACACTGTTGACTAGAGTATGTCCTTTCAATCCTATTTTCTATGCCTACATTATATACAGAAAAGCAGGATTACGTTACACACAATATTCCAGTCATTGCTGTTTTTCACCAACAAGCTATCATTCACATCTTTTTCATACTACATATAAATTTATATCCTTTATTTTAGGGGTGTATATTGTGCAGTTGTGTCATAAATTATGTACCTGTTCTCTGTTGAACATATAGATTTTTTCTGAGTTTTTCCTTAGCAAAATGCTGCAGTGAGTACCCTTGTACACAGATGTTTGTACATTTGTTCTAGAAAAATCTACAGTAAAGATTCTTAGATTAAGAGATTCCCAGGTTATTAGAAAACTACTCTATTAATTTAGATATATACTTCCAAATTGCCTGACCAAAAAGTTATGTCAATTTAACTTCTATGAACAGTATACAAACATGACAATTTTCCATCACCTACACCAACTCTGGGTAATTTCATCTTTTTTACAAGTTGATGGATTGTTTTAATTTATATTTCTCTGGTTATTAATAAGGTTGGCCACCTGTTCATGTGTTATTATTGATGATATTTGTATTGAATTGTTTGAATATTCTTGATTTCAAAAAACGTTTGACATGTCATAGATATTAAATATTTGTTGTAAAACTCTCCTTCCAGTATTGTGTATGTGTTTGGTCAAGTAGAATAAACTCTCGTCCTCTGATTTCAGATTCCTTTCTCTTTCCATTAGAAATCCCTAAATGTAAAACTACATATTGATAGCTAAAAACCAGGATGTTTACTGGAGAAAAAGAATACAAAGGCAATAATTAAATATTATATTTATACAAAATACCTACTAGTACCAACTTAAAAAGAGAAAGTAAAAGTCAAATGCTTCTACGACTTCAGACTAAGAAAAAGAACTTTTGAGGTTGAATGTTCCTGAAATTTTTCTTTTCATACAACTACGGACATGACTTCAAAAGTTGATGTGACTAAAAAATGTAAGATATGAAAGATATTTGAAGACTCAGAGAAGGTGGATTTTCATTTTAACAAGTCACATATATATTCTAGATATCCTCTTATTCGTAACTAAGAGAGTCAAATCAGATGAAAGAATCTAAAATTTCCCTTTGACTGTGTTAAGTAGAAGTAGTAGAGGCATATTGGCCAAATCTTGAGTGTTTGCAAATTGACTCTTAAGGCTATAGGCTGGCACAGGTCATTGAAGCCCTAGCTTTTTATCTTTAATTTTAAAATCCCCAAACAATTTATACTAATTTTTCTTGTCCATTATTTCCAAATAATCTTGTTTAAAGGTTATTACAGTGCTTGCTCATGTTACTGTTGTCTAACAGAAGGGTATCCGGGGCCTTAAAACTGAGAGGGTTAGGATTAATGATTCCAATACCTATGCTTGGACATCTCCAAAAGTGGGTTCCAACTTCTTGTCCTCAAGTCTGTATAGAAACTAGCAAACTTCCAGAGTTCACAAAAGGCTCAAAGAGAACAGATGTTTTATAGAAAATTCTTAGAGCAAGTTTCACGCATAATGTTGCTGATGCGTGTCTGCCTTTTCAATAAACATCACTATGCTTTATCACAAGATTTAATAAAGCAGCTCAGTTAAAAATGCCATCTGGGTCTCTGGACACATTAAACAAAGCTTAAAATAACCACCCCAGCAACTGGGAGGACCCAGCTGTTCTCATAATCTGTCCCACTCCTTTTACTTCCCCAGAAAAAGAGTGAATGAAGACCACAGACTAAAAGCATCCAGAAGGAACTGACACAAACAGGGAGATAGATGGAGCCAAGGGCTCCTGTAAGTTTGCTATTGCTCACATAATAGATTTGCTAATTCCACAACCTGCGGATGGTGATTAAGAATGGGAAGCAGAAAGAGGGAAGAGAGAATCATAGAAGGGCTCATTCAAGTTTTCTAATGTATCACAAACCTGTCCTCCCTAATGTCTGGATCATAGCAGCCCATTCCATTCACCTATTCTCTAGTGAACTCCAATAGAAAATACAAAGCCATCACCACCCAGTTCTTTCTCCCTTCTAGAGATGAGATATTAGCCACCCAATCCCAGATTCTCAGATCCATTCCAGGAAAGAAGCCCTAGGTATTGAAGCACAGCTTTCCCTCCCTCCCTTCTTTCTTCCACCCCAAGATTTGTTCCCCAGATAGTTCTAGTAAATGCAAAACCAAGTATATTCTCATTCTTTAGAGCAACCAGCTTTTCATGGCCAACTGGAATCAAACACAACCTGCACAAACATCTATCTGGAGGACACTCCCAAGGCTCCTACTGAGCCAGCCTTCTGCATACCACTGCATTTCAGCTTCCTAGTTCACAAGACACTGAGACATTCTTGAATTCTGCAAGGTGCACTGTGTGTTAATATCTTGGCTGCTCATCATGTGGCCAATAAAGGGCATGACTAGTCAACAAATAAATTTTCTCTTGGCTAAAACTTGCAACAAAACTGTAAGCTGTTTACCAAGGGGCCCACTGCAGGTTATATTCAATATATACAGTCAAATCCTAACTATCTGAGATATATTCAGTTGACCATACACCTTTATATTTCAGTAAAAGGTCTTTACGTTTCCCAGTGCTATCGATGTTACAAAGTGCTTTCATATGCAGTGCTTCATCTGATTTCCAGGATAATTAAATGATCCTGTCATACCTGATTTTTAGATGAGGAAACAAGTGGTTTCTGGGTATTTCAAGAGGCTAACGCATCTGCCCTCCAACTTGTATGTGAAAACCAAAAACAAAATTCCAAGGCCCTTCAACCATCTGAATGGACTTTGACTCTTTTGGTCAATATATGGCAGAGCTAGGAAAAGAAGGTGAGTCTTCCAGCTGCTGATACAGGGTTTTTTCTGCCATACTCCATTACCTCCAAGGCTAAAGTCAAAAGAGGGTGTGGTTATCACATGAAAAAATCTGGTTTGGATTTCCCAAATGTGTATGTAGTATTTGGGGATTTACCTTAATTTAACCTACAGTTCTTTTGGGTTGTAACAGTCTGACTCCATTTTTGAAAACAAAACAAA
Organism: Pan paniscus; assembly: GCF_029289425.2. Taxonomy (NCBI): domain Eukaryota; kingdom Metazoa; phylum Chordata; class Mammalia; order Primates; family Hominidae; genus Pan; species Pan paniscus. Next base: position 125,201,321 of record NC_073255.2, read on the forward strand.
ATCGATTTTAAATGCTGAATTATAGATCTTTGCTGTCCAGTATGGTAGCTACTAACCACTTATGGTTATTTGCATTTCTATTTTAATTAATTAAAATTCAGTAAAATGCAAAATTCAGTTCTTCAGTTGCTCTAGCCACATTTCAAGTGTTACAGTAGTCACATATGGCTAGTGGCTGGGACAATGCAGATTATAGAACAGTTCCATCATCAAAGAAACTTCTATTGAACAGTGCTATTATATAATGTCATCTCCAGAGAAAGAAGACTTTAGAAAAAGTCAGAAACGGCCGGGTGCAGTGGCTCACACGTGTAATCCCAGCACTTTGGGAGGCCAAGGCAGGCAGATCCCTTGAGGTCAGGAGTTCAAGACCAGCCTGGCCAACATGGTGAAACCCCGTCTCTAGTAAAAATACAAAAAATTAGCTAGGCGTGGTGGTGCATGCCTGTAACCCCAGCTACTCAGGAGGCTGAGTTGGGAGAATCACTGGAACCCAGGAGGCAGAAGTTGTAGTGAGCCAAGATTGTGCCACTGCACTCTAGCCTGGGTGACAGAGCAAGACTCCATCTCAAAAAAAAAAAAAAAAGAAAAAGAAAAAGTCAGAAACATCTTGAGGCAGGCATAGTGCTGTCATCTGTCCAATATTGAAGATGATTTAAGAATAAGAAAGAAGAAGAGAACAAAGAAGAGAAAAAGAAGTTGCCTTAGGTGTACCTACCCAGAAAAGGACAAAGGCATTCTTGTAGTCATTGTGTTGTATTTTAGCTCTTAAACTTTTTAAGAGATTAGAATAATTTGACACATAGAAGATCTAAACCACTGAAGAGGCTCTGAAGCAGATAAAAGTAGAAAGAAAATAAAAAACTAATTAGGTACAAACTAAGCTTAACCACAATTCGTTTAAACGGTACTATTTACTCTTCACATGATTGGTTTTTCTTTTGCTTTATAGTATGACATAGCTTATATCTTTAAAGGGGAATTAAAATATTTCTGGGAATTTTTAAAAGTAAGTTCACACAGCCACATAAAAACTACAGAAACAGATAAAACCTATCTTCTCATTTATTCCCTAATCCATTCAAATTAAATATAAAAATCCAAGCAGCCACAGTGATATTCAAAAAAGCAAAAGTGAGACAAAACAAAATTCATTTGTCACCTGTGGAGGTAGTTAGCTCACCTAATCTTCACTCCAAACACCAGTAATTTTTAAAAGACAGAAATAAACATATGTTCTGCCTTCCCGGAAGGAACTATGTTTCAGGGTAGCCAAATAACCCAGTTGTGAAGAAAATGGTCTGCTTATAGAAAAATGCCAGCTAAAACATGTAGATAGAATTAGAGAATTAGAAATTCACCATTTGGAAACCCCTAATGAAATAATCAACTCAAGCAAGGATCATTAATAAATGCTAAAACAATCAAGTAACTATTGATACAGAATATAACTGAATATACACATGGTACAAAGTTCACGTCACAGACTACTGGCTTGACCCAAGGGGGAATATAGCAGAGGAGATAGGCAGTGATCACCCTAACCTTGCGATCATCTCACCATCACTAATGATGGGATGTGAATACACATTATTGCCTATGAAATAGTCTTTAAAAAAAGAAGTTGAACCTGAATCTAACTAAACCTTGCAATGGGCTGAACGTGTATGTCTTCCCAAAATTAATATGTTGACATCCTAACCCCAAAGGTGCTGGTATTAAAAGGTGGGGCCTTTAGGGGGTCATTAGATCATAAGGACAGAGGCTTCATGATTGGAATTAGTGCCCTTATAAAAGAGGCCCCAGAGAGCTAGCTAGTCTCTCCCACTATGTGAGGGCCCAGCAAGAAAGCCAATCTATGAACCAGAAAGTTGGTCCTAACCAGATATCAAAACCACATGCTCCTTGATTTTAAACTTTCTAGCCTCTAGGACTGTGAGAAATAAATTTCTGTTCTTTATAAGTCATCCAGTTTTTGGTATTTTGTTATAGCAGGCCTAAAAGCCTTTAGAACTAACTTCCAGTTAACCAGGAAAAAACAGAGTGAAAAGTTAAATGACACCATAAAAAGCAACCAGAAAATTCCAGAAGGGGAAATATTCTACAGGACAACTGACTAGTTTTTCAACAAGTCAATTTCACTAAATAAATACATAAACAAAGAGTATGTGTATTTTCCAGGTTAAAACAGTCTTGAGCTAAATAATCAAATGCAATGTGTGTCCCTTGATTAGAAGAAACTAATTTGAACAAACCAGCCACAAAAGATATTTCAGGGAGACCAAGCTGGAAGGATCACTTGAGGCCAGGAGTTTGAGACCAGCCTGGGCAACGTAGTAAGACCTCCATCTCTACAAAAACAATAAATTAGCTGGGCATGGTGGTGTGCACCTCTAGTCCTAGCTACTCAGGAAGCTGAGGCAGGAAGATCACTTGAGCCCAGGAGTGTGAGGCTGCAATGAGCTATGATTGTTTCACTGCACTTCAGGCTGTGTGAAAGAGCAAGACTTTGTCTGAAAAAATAAAAGGACATTTCATAATAATTGAGGAAATCTGAATGTGGACTGGGTAATAAATGATATAAAAAAGCCATTTTTTATTTTGTTTGAAAAGATGATTTTGTAACTATACAGGAAAATGTTCTTATTTTTTTAGAAATCTGTACTAAAGAATTTAGGGGTAAAATATCATTTTCTTTAATATACTTTCAAACACAACCAAAAAATAGTCATGACACAAATATAGCAAAATGTTTACAATCTATGTTCTATGCTTGCCTGTGAGTGCCATTAATCTCATCTCTCTGCTTTTCTGAAAGTTTGAAAATTTCAAAGTTTTATAATAAATTTTTTTACATCCCATAATTTTATAATAATTTTTTTAAAGTTTGAAGCAAATCAACAACTATAGCTTCAAAAATATCCTGACCCACAATAAACATTGAACAGGGTATATTTCTCCCATTTCCTAAAAAGTTGGCCCAGGAAGGAGTATGAGAGCTGCCATAGCTCTCCCAAGGCTCATTATTCTCCATCACTCCATGGTAAATCCCAAAATAAATTTTTTAAAAAGTTGTTTAAATTTATAATGTTTTTGATTCTATAATAATTTTATAATAAAATAATTGTAAAATGTTTTTGATTTTATAATTTATAAAAATTTTTATACATGTTTATGTTTGAAATGTCTATTTCAAACTTTATGAGATATTAAAATATAAGTAATATAGTTCATCATTTTAGAAATGCCATGCTTTTCTTCTCCAGCAATTACATAATCAAAGAGTAACTGTAGTTTTTCCTAGAACATTGCTTTGTAGGCTGGGCATGGTGGTTCATGACACTTTAGGAGGCCAAGGCAGGCAGATCTCTTGAGATCAGGAGTTTGAGACTAGACTGGGCAACACAGAGAAACCCTATGAGTAGTAAAAACACAAAAATCAGCTGTGCGTAGTGGCGTGCACCTATAGCCCCAGCTACTCAGGAGGCTGAGGTGGGAAGATCACCTGAATCTGGGGAGGTCAAGGCTACAGTGAGCCAAGACTGTACCATTGCACTCCAGCCTGGGCAACAAAGTGAGACCCTGTGTCAAAAAAAAATGAAATTTAATTGAAAAAAAGAAAATTGCTTTGTAAAATTAATTTTTCAATCAAAACCAAGATTTTTCAGATATAGAGAATGCAGCCCACTGGTCAGATTTGTCAGTTCAAAGAGAAAAAATTCCAGTTTCCTATTTTTCTAGCCTGCTTATGATTATCCAATAGGATATCAAAAAAGACCAAAGCCTTTGGGATCCATGTTCAGTATTCCTGAGTCTAACTCAGGATGCCAAATCAGGAGACAAGCACATTCTCATCAATTTTCAATCATTCGAGACCAATTTTGCTTATAATTATCCAGTTCTTTTAGACCACCTTTCTCCTGAAGCCAGCCTTATGGCTATTCACTTCACTTTAGCATAAGCCCCCAAGAAGGTGAACAAAATGAGGAAACGATTGGTTAAAGTTGGCGTTTGAAATTCTGAAACATGTCCACCATTCCCTTCACCCATGCCCGCCCCTCTTAGAAGTAGTACTTTCAGATTATTTAAGAGTTGATGCTTCTATGTGGATTTTGTCAGCTGTCCTTTATAACAGCTAGTGCATTTAATTTGACTCTATTTTCAGCATATATTGACCTATGCTAATTATCTGTTAAAATAAATTCCACTCTTAGAGTTAATAAAGTGTGTGTGTCATGGAAGACCCATTGAAGTAAGAAGCTGAGGAGCCCTTATGGTAAAGTGGGACAAGAAATAATAAGACATAATAATTTTCCCATGCAAATCAACAACCGTAGCTTCCAAAATATCCTGACCCACAACAAGTATTGGACAGGCCATGTTTCTCTCACTCCCTAAAAATTTGGCTCAGGAAGGAGTATGAGAGCTCCCATAGCTCTCCCAAGGCTCATTATTCTCCATCACTCCACAGGAACAGCCTGTCAGAGAAGAGTGAAAGACCATTTGTCAACCTCTCTTCAACTCCCTGATTCTAGCCAAACTTCATCAATCTCAAGTGAGGAGCCAGAGAGAAATCAAACCCCATATATCCAGCATCATTGTCTACTGGAGTCAAAAATCACAATTCCACTACCCACCCCAACACCACTGGCCCTGTTTCTCCCAATTGCTTTTTATTGTGTTTTTCAAAAAAATCTCCTTTCCCTATCCCTGCAACACCGAGAAGGAGGAATTATAGTAGATAAATATGAAGCATGGAGATCCTTTAAAAATGTTTTTAATAATAAATGAGAAAATGAAAAGGAAAGGGTTGGGAAGGAAGGAGGGAATACAAATGCCAGGGAAATGTTCAGTTTTGTTTTTAAAGATGTTAACACTCATTTATACATCTGCAAGACACTCCCCTTAAAGTCAAGTTCTATGAGTGTGGGTCTGGTTGCATGAATAAGGATAAAATTACCTTTTTAGACGATGTTTCCCACATATCATTCAGAGACCCCTGAAGTTAGGTATCCCTCTTGTAGATGTCCTTGAGATGCTGCTGGACCTGGGAAAGAGGAAACTGGGATACGGGTCTATGCCAAAAGGTGCTTCTAGTTATAGGACAGAGAGGAAAGGGGCAGAGGGAGAAAAACCCGAAGTCTGAGAATCTGGATTGCAGAAGACTACCGAGGTCGTGGGAGAAGGGAGAGAAAACAAGGATGAAAAGCGAAAGGGGAAGAGGCATGAAATGTTGTCAAATGTCAAAAGGCATTTGGAGAGAAGTTGGGAATTGCATTAAGAAAACCACTGCAAATCTCATTTCAGACCATTTAGAGATATGCCCCCTGGGAACTGCGAGCTCAGGCTGTTTAGCATCAAACAAATGGATCCACTCCATCCCTACCCTAATTAAATAAATCATTCAGTAATTCCACTGGGTTAAAGAACCAAAATATTAAAAACCTTCAGGACCTACTCTTGCCAAATATGTCAGGGATCGTGTGTGTGTGTGTGTGTGTGTGTGTGTGTGTGTGTGTGTGTGTGTGTGTTCTGAGACACCACTACTGTTAAATAGGCAGAGCTAAGACTTAGGGGACTGGCAGATTATTGCAAAAAGGGCACGGGGAAGAGGGACTATGTTGTGAGCCTGGGAAAGAAGTTTGTGTGGGGACTGTGGGCAGTGAACACATTGGGAACAATATGGAAAACTGGGAGCTGCCTTGGAATCTACAGGGCCGGGTAAGAGAATGTCCGAAAGAAAAATGAGCAGGTGCAGGATGTGTGCAGAGTCGGAGAAGAGTCCAGGGCACCCGGAGTGGCTCCAGGAACGACGGACACCCCTCAAGGCTTTTGGGGGCGGTGGGTACTAATAGAACCCAGTGTCCGGGGTGCGCCGGGGAGGCTGCGAGCGCGGCGGGATTGGGGCGCTGGAGGGTGAGGACGCGGGAGTGAGGAAGCAAAGCCTGGGCCGGGCAGGGGCCTCCCAGCTGGGCCCGGAGGCAGCAGGGGGACAAGGGCTAGGAGAGGGCATGGCGGCAGCGCGGCGGGAAGCGAGGGGCATCCGGACACTCACCCCGTTGGCCGCAGCCATCTGCCCCACGATCTCGATGGCCGTCCTGCTGAAGTACCTGCCGTCGCTGCCCACCACCGTGGTGCAGCCCCGACGGTCGCGCAGGTCGATGGACGATAGCACGCTCTGGATGAATTTGGGCAGGTAGTTGCGCTGGCCCTCGAAGAGGCCGGTAGGTCGCCGCAGAACCCTGCCGCCGGCCAGCCGCCGGTCCTCGTAGGGCGCAATGGGCACTGTTAGCACCGCGATGGGGCTCCCCTCCGTGGCGCCTCCTGGCCGGTCCTGCTGAGGCTTCCGGGGCCGGAGGCAATCTGCAGCCTGCCGGGGGCCTCTGCCCACCTGGCCGCGCACCGGGACTCCGCCTCGCGCCCAGGCCCCCTCTCCGGCAGGTCGGCACCCTGCGCCCTGCACCCGCCCGCCTGGGGACTGCCCGCCCCTCCTCTCCGTGCGGCTGCTCGCTGACTCCCTCGGCGGAGATTGCTTCTGCCTTCCTGTAAAGTTTTCTCCCGCCCACCTTCTCCGCTGCCAGACCGCCCGAGGTGTCCTCAGTTTCTCCCCAAGTTGGACTCACTTTCGGGGTGTCCCAAAATCCTGATTCCAGGGCCTGCTAGCCCGACCCCGGTGACGCCTGCACCCGCGCCTGGCCCCAGCCTTCACGCGCGATTGCCGCCCTCCGGGGCACACCCTCCGCCAGAAAACAGCCGGCGTGCAGCGAGACTTTGGGCAGAGTCCGGGTTCCTCTCCGGCGCCAGGCTCGTCTCCCTGTCTCCCTGGGAGTGCGCAGCCTACACGCACCAGTTTCTCTTTAGAACAAGCACGGGGAGGGATTTGGGAGGGGGCTGAAAACTTTTGCCATCAGCGAACAGCCTCAGCCAAAAATAACCCTGGAAAGGCGAGCTAAGAATGGTTATCTCCTGCCAGCGCTGAAATCGGAGGCTGGGCGCTGCATGTGGGGTGTGTGTGTGTGTGTGTGTGTGTGTGTGTGTGTGTGTGTGTACCCTCCCACCCCGACCATTTGTTGAAGGGAATCACCACTGTCAGACTTCAATCCAACAGGACCCACTCGAGCCATCCACACTTTCCCCAGCCTCCTCCAAAACAGCTCACTTTCCGGTATGGACAATTCTTTTTTTTTTTTTTTTTTTCCCTTGTTTGTTTGTTGTGGTGGTTGCAACAGCAGCAACACAGACGACACATATTTCCCTATTCTTCTCGCCCTTCTCACCCTCCCTACCCAGCTCCTGCCTTAGAAACAGGCTTGGCCTACACTGTATCTGTCCACACTGCCTGAACTCTTCCCTGAATTAATCGTTTTCAATAGGAGGGGGCTAAATCCCTTATTAATGCCCTACCAGGAGTGAATGAATAAAGCCAAGTTAAAGGGGAACTGGGTACCACATACTGTGCTAGGTTTCTTTGCATGTATCCTTTCATTCTGCTGGAGCTAAAGATGTTCTGCCTCCTCTCCATAAAACGCACCCAAACTCCAAAACCAGGAAATTCTCCATAGAAAATAGGAGTGAAGAGAGACAAGACTAACAGGATATACGGCAAAGCAGGAAGAAAGTTTTGTCTCCCATTTCGCTCAAGGAATTTTTGGACCCACCAAGGCTACTGTCCTGAAAGATCCTGCTGCTTCTCCTTCCCCAAATATTGTCCACTTCCTGAGAGTAAGGCTGACACGCCGCAGGCTTTTAAAGTGTTTGGTCACAGTAAGACAACTGTGAGTAATAACACACATTGTATACTGTTTTGCAATTGATAAAAGGCTTTGCATCTGTTTTTTTCTTTGGAGGCTGAAGAAAAGAATAATGGTATTCACGCAGTTCTCATTTTACAGATGAAAACAAGAGGACTTTTTCTGTGAAGTCAGGAAAGTGGTTACAATGGTACTTTCTGCCTGTCCGAATTATGTATTGCCCCTCCCCTTTCTATTAATAACATTGAAGTGTGATGGGACAACCACTGAAGCTGTCAGTTGAAACCTGCTGGGACTTTTTAGCCATTCTCTTCAACATAAAGAATGGGTGTTTTTGGAGGGGGTGAGAGGAATGGGGAAATGTTGTCAAAGAGTACAATGTTTTAGTTGAGACAGGAAGAATACATTTTGTTGAGATCTACAGCACAGCATGGTGACTGTAGTTTACAATGAAGTATTGCGTATTTCAAAATTGCTAAGACAATAAATTTCAAATGTTCTCACCACAAAAAAGATAGGTTTTGAGGTGATGAATCTATTAATTCTCTGGATTTAATTATTCCACAATGTATACATATATCATAACATCACATTATACCTCCGTAAATACATACAATTTTAATTTGTCAATTAACATTTTTTTAAAAGAATAGTGTGGCCAGTTGGGGAGGTAGTTTTTTTTTTTTTTTCCTCTAGTCTCTACTCAGTCTCCAAGATCCCATTCCCCATAAAATTCCTGTCACCCAGGAGGAGTGCAGTGGCACAATCATGGCTCACTGCACCCTCTCCCTCTTGGGCTCAAGCGATCCTCCTGCCTACAGGTACATGCCACCACGCCCAGCTAATTTTTGTAGCTTTTGTAGACATGGGGTTTCACCATGTTGCCTAGGCTCGTCTCGAACTCCTCAGCTCAATAAATCTGCACACTTTAGCCTCCCACAGTGCTGGGATTACAGGTGGGAGCCACCAAGCCCAACCCATAAAGTTCCTAACTTTTTATCTCCCTGGGAGTGCACAGCCTACACACACCAGTTTCTCTTTAGAACATACTTAAGAGTCTTGGCTTAGCATCCAACAGACAGAACTTTAACACTTCTACGGATCTGTGCACCTGTCTATGGTGTGGGGTTTTTAAGATCTCTTTCTAATGACACTTTATTTTGCAAAGCAGGACAGTTTCATTCCCAGAAGAGCAGGTATGGTAAATCCTTTGTTCCAGTAATGAAGACAATGATCCAAACCCTAAGCCTCAGAGAAGCCCAGAAACCCTCCAGGCCTCCATCTCTCTGCTCCTAGCACCTGCCTCTCTCTTGACATCAACATCATTCTCCCCTCTCACAGCCCAGCTCCTTCCACAGACCCAGGGATTAGGCACCAGCACCTCAGACTAGATTTTAGAGAATTACCATTCAAGAGGCAATCCTCTTCCCTTGGTTCCAATTTCAAGGTTCTCAAAGACTGGAACAGGGCTAGTTTGAGGCAATGTGCCCCATCGCATAGCCAGAAAGAGCCTTACAGTGAAAAGGAGAACAATTCTTCCAAAGTAAGGGGGTGCTGATCCCCAGAGGGAGGACAGATGGGCAAACAAACAGTAACCGGGCCACCACATTCTTCACACTCACTGATCAAGGACTTCTAAAACCACTTTTCTTTTCTCTGAATTTATATAGGATTTTGTATCACTCATAAAGGAATGTCTTATAGGCTGATAACACCTTTCTATTCATGCTTACACTTAACGTTTAGGCTAGGATAATTTCCTAACCTCAGTGTCCTCACTATAAGATGGGAATTATTATAATCCCTACCTCATAAATTGTTGGGAGGATTAAAATACTTAGTAAAGTGCCTGACTAACAGAAAGGCATTCAATAAATGTTAGCTATTCATGGTGTCATCATCATTATATTTACCATTATTAGTAATCTCCTGTATTGCAAGAATTACAGTTTATATTTTTGTAGACCATCACTGTAGCTAAAGGGTCTTTGGGCCATAGGTGATATTCCATAAAGGTTGGTTAAATTGATCTGTGGTTTTTGACTATGGAAACTCAGAACTCCCTCAAAATGTACAAAACAGATTTACCTGCTAAATAAATCTCTTCAAAGCTGACCCCAGGTTTGATTGAATTAATTCCAAAGAATTTGTCACAATGATGGAGAAAGGAAACTTAGAGGGCCCCACAGTTGTTTGCTGGTAAAATGAGAAGTTTGGATTAGATCAATGTTTCCCAAAATATTTTCCTCAGAATGTTAGTGCCCCTCGAATCCTGCACAAAGCAAGAGTTTCATGACCAAGTAGCTTTTAAAACTCCTGTACACTCTATTCCCATTCTTCACAATGCACACTTTCATATTAAAATTTCTGAGAGGTCCTCAACAGAAGACATCACTTAACTTTTTTTTTTTTTTTAAGACAGATTCTCACTCTGTCACCCAGGCTGGAGTACAGTGGCCACCACTCCTGGCCTAAAAATTTTTTAACCTGGTGCTTCCCAATCTAAACTCACAGGGACCAGTTTTCTTAATGAAAGAGAATCAGACTAGCTTGTAACCATAGCTGGTGACACTCCCCTGCCCCATTCCTTGTATGTCCTCAGTGGACTAGGTCAGGAATAAATAAATTTTCCTGATTCTCAAGGGCTGGTCACTCCTTTGCACTGAGCTCAAAGCTTCTCTGTAGCATGGGTCACAATGAATGGTAGCCCTGATAGCCTAGAGTAGCCTTTCAGCCTTCTCTGAGCCTCTAAAGACTGAGGATCCTTGGCATGAAATGGAGCAACTGATATACCCTTGCTTTCCCTGGGGACTCTCTTGCTCTCAAAAAGGCATCAGCCATCATCTCCATCTAGAGAATATACTAGCTGACTCAGCTTGACCAGCCTGTCCCAAAATGAGAATCTGGGTAAAATAAGCATTGAAACATTTCATTCCTTGTAGATTCACAAAACATATTAGCATATTACAGACTATGAAGTTCTGCAGGAAAAAAAAACCTATTTAACTTTAATCCAACATTGCCAAGTTTTATTTGACCATGGAAGATTTTTCCAAAACCCTTACAAACAGATCAAGGACATTAATCTTTCATGAAACACTAGATCCCCAAGGTCCTCTCCAGCTACATCATTCTGTGATTTTCTTTTTTATTTATGAGGCATTAAAAGATTAATCTCTATCAGACTTCCATTTAGAAATTCACCAGAATGTGCAAAGGCAGCAGGTAAAATTGCTGAAGGGTATTATAAAAATACCCTCCAGTGATTTTTGAAACTTAAACTGAAATATTTATATAACTATATATTTCAGTTTGTATATTATATATATATGTATATACACACATATATATGTGTGTATATATATTGGTGTATGTATATCTATATCTATGTATATATGGCATTATATCCATTTTACAGATGCAGAAACTGAGGTTTAGAGGGGGTGAGCAATTGGTCCAAAGCCACACAGCACACAGGTAGTCATTGATAAAGGTAAAAACAAGAGTTGAAGCCTGAGGTGTAAGGACACAGAGACAAGTACACAAATGTTTACAAGTTACACATATGACACGTGCCTTTAATATGAATTTCTTGAACATTCATTTAGAGGCCTTACAATGAAGACATCAGAGTGGCAGCAAGTTCTGTTGGAATCAGGGGAGCGTGTTCTTCTATAATCCCCTGGCTAACAGGAAAGCACACTGATTTGGCCCATGGTAGTTATACACTCCCATTGAGTCAGGGGCCACTTCTATGCACACAGGAGGTGCTAAAAATATGCTGTTGACTCATTGCCTCTAAGAGCAGAAGAAATGCCAAAAGTATAGGACAAGAGGCAGAAAAGCACACGGAAAAATGTCGTAGGGCGGTCCTCTGAGGAAGTGTTAGATCCCTTTGAAATCTGTCCAAACACTTTCTTGTGCTGGGGAAAGTCAATTCCATATTTCAAGCAACCCCACATGTCATACGAGTATCTTGTACGTGTTTGTGTACTCGTGTCTGTGAACTTACATCTCAGACTTCAACTTCTCGCTCCCCACCCTTATCAATGACTGCCTGCATGGCCTTGGGCAAGTTGCTTTCCCTCTTCAAAGCTCAGTTTCTGCATCTATAAAATGGACATAATGCTACCTACCTCATGGGGTTAGTGATCACATTTAAGGAGCTAATATGTGGAAATTGCTTACACAGTACCTATCACATAATAAGGGTTTAATAAGTGTTTGATGTAATTGTTTTGATTATTACTACTATTACTAAAATAATAATTACTACAATAATAATGATTCTTATTCTCTATATTAGTATTATCTTTGAAAATGGGCATGGATTATGTCTATGTAACACTTTTGGCACAATATCTAGCATTATATCACACACAAATTAGAGAATTCATGTTATTAAGGATGAAAAAATATTTTTACTGACCCTTCAATTCTTCGTAAGTAACTGCAAAAGAAGCCATTATCCCAACACATGAAATAAAAAAGAAAATTCAGTTCCTCTGGAGTTTGTTTTTGGAGGTAGCCACAGGATACCTAAATTTTTTTTCTTTTCAGAGAGACCGAGGGGCTCACTAGGTTGACCAGGCTGGTCTTGAACTCCTGGTCTCAAGCCATCCTCCCACCTCAGCCTCCCAAAGTGCTGGGATTACATGCATGAGCCACCACATCCAGCCTACCTCAAATATTGAATGCTGTTAATAAATCTCCTGAGGCCAGCATAAGAAGGTGATGGGCAAAACTAATGCAGGTATGTTTTTCTGGCTTTTTCATGTATTGGGCCAAACTTTGAAAAGCACTTACTATTAATGGCTAACTTGCAAAATTTGTGATTTATTAAAAGCAGATTTTAATTGTTTTACCTAAAAATAATAGGCCTCTGATCTGCCAAAGATGAAGATTTAATTTCTAGGTGTTCCCCACAATACCTAGAAACATCAGTGGAATCGATTATTAAACACTTTAGAACTGTTCTCATCAAAGTTCTTTAATATATAATAGAGCAAAAGAAAAGTTTCTTTTCTAAAGGCTTCTCTATACTTTTTTTAATAGTTGAATTTCATTTCTGAAGGCTCCTAAAAAGAATAGAATTTAGATCTTTATTAAAGAGGAAATATATTTTCCATGTTTAATTTAAATGACATTCCATCAGTCATTTGCAATCTTAGCCTACACGGAATTTCTTTTTTTGGTAGTTTTTATGTTTGGGCTTTAGGAGGGGATTCCCAATAATCTCTATATAAATATTTCTAATCTCTATATAAATATTTTAACATTTCAATGTAAATTAGTTTTTTAAAGCTATTTTATCCATAAAAATAATAAATTTGCATGGCTGAGGGTGAAATAATGTGATACCAGGACCCCTCAGTTTTGGGGGTTGTGAGTAGATCCCATCTTCATGTTCCTCCAGCCCAGCCCAAGCCTGGCTCAGGGCCTCCTCCCCCATTTGCCAGGAACCACCATCCCCAGGGATTCTATGTGCCCTGCCTGACCAGTGTTCTCCATCAGAGTTTACCAATCTTTTGTTCATTCCCTCAGAGCACAGCTAAGCAAGAGTACACTAATTTGAAAATTAACTCAAGCAAATAGAGGAACAATATCCCCAACACATTGCATTTTAACATAGGGTTTCCTGGACACACTGTTTCAACCCAAGAGTTGGGCTAATAGTAGGAGTTCCATCTGCTAAAATACGGCTGTCAGCTTCAGAGGGAAATTCATGAACGTCTTCGTAGTTTGTTTTTACGTTTCACTTGGCACTGTTTCTAAAATTTCCTCTGAAGCCAAAAAATAAGTTATTTCCCAGCACACTGGGCACTTTTCATTTATCATTGGATTGATTTTTGTAACTTGCAGTAGGAGCTGAAATCGACCAGGGGGTTCTTATCCAACAGACAGCAGCAAAACTCTTTGTGTATCTGCGTTCCTTTCAACAAGCGTGACTTCCTCAATGGCATCATTCGTGAGCGTAACACAGAGCTCAGCAATAACGTTTCTTCACTAACCCTACCAGGTATCCAACATAGGATGTTACTTCCTTTCACTGTTTTCCGACTCCTGGCAGATATTAATCATTGGGATTTGGGAACAAGGAAATAGAATTTCTGAGAATGCTTGGGAATTCCCAAATTCATATGATTTTCATAACACTTCACTTACAAGTTTTTGAAAAATAATAAGTGACTATAATAACAAGCAAATAGTCGTTTTTTTCTGTAACAGGATTATATGAAAAGTTTTAGTAGTCTTCTGTTTTTAAAAGATATGATAACAAATGATGATTTCTTATTATTAGGAGCCAACATATTGTAACAAGATTATAAAATCCAATAGCATTAATAGAGAAAACATTAAAAAGAAATGAATATTATCACAAAATAAATGCTAAAGAAAAGTCCTTTAAAGATTGAAAGGTAACACCACAAATACTTAATGCTTTAATCGTTGTTTACATGACATTGTTAAACAAGGCATCAATCATCCCCTCCAATACCATTTAAATAACATAACATTCTGATCTCCTGGCAAGATGAATAGCACTAGAAAGAAGCAACTGTCAAAATGGCCGATTTAAGGGCATATTTTGTTTCTAAAACTTGGCATTTCTTCGAAAACCTCTCATAGGATTTGTAAAACATATACTATGCCTATGAACACATTAATATTTATTTGCAGAAATGGTTCACTGTTAGCAGTGGACAAGGCCATGAACACACACTTGTAACACAGCAACAGATACAAGAAAGTCTGACTGAGGCTCCTTTACTGCTCCTGTCCTGTTCACCTTAACTTTCATCTCCACATGTCAGTGCTTCCTCATCTTGCTTGACTTGAAGTCAGTGCATTTCTTCAAGCCAGTAAGTTCTCTATACTGACTATTAAGCTGTAATTTTCACAGGAAAATTAGAATGTTCCTTCCCATTTTCCTAATTTCTCAACTGACTTTTCTCAGAATTCAGAATCCATAAATATTGAAATGCCAGGAGAGAATTTCCAAATGGAAATGCTGTTCCCTTCGTCCATTTTCAGAAGAAACCGTAGGATAGTGTTATCCTTCTCTTCTCCAATTTTTTTTTTCCTGCAAACTTATGGTTATCACCTCTTTAAGTGAGTAGCTCATAATTTTGCCTCCCCTGCAAATGGTCCCAAAACAGTGAAGTGGGTCCTCTTTAGCTGTGTCTTTAGTACATAATCCTGCATTTCTGACCATATGCAGGGAATGTGACCCAGGGAAGGATCCCTGACTCAATGGGATTTCTCTTGCTGTCTCTAGAAATTGAACACTGGAACGCAGACGTACAGAGGCTGGTAGCCATCGTGGTGTGCTATATTGATGACGGCAGCAGTGGCTGGTGTGGGGGCAGTTAATTGACAGCTACCTGTTGCTGACATCCCAGGAACTGCCTGAACCTCCTCTTTCCCAGTCATAAGATATCTAAGATTCAGCAGTATTCTTCATTAAATCCTAGCATGGTTTAAGCTAGCCAGAATTAGGTTCTGTTGCTTTCAATCAACAGAACCTTAGCTAATACGTTGTTATTTCCTGGTCTTTGTTCCTTTAATTTTCCAGGAAAAGAAGGGAAAATGGCTTATTGGTTTTAAAAAGAGACAAGGGACAACATACCATTTATGCAAAATTTAGAAGCACTCAAAGGAAACTCTGGAAAGTTCCTGAGACATACCTAGGTAGGATCAGCATAAAACTTGAACAGTGTATCTAGATCATGGTTGCCATGGTTGCCTTGACACAATGAACATCTGTATCAAGATCATATTTTCTTGGTGGGACAGAGAGAAGCACAAGGCGGGACTCACATTTACAGTAATCCTTGTTTTCCAGGGACCATACAACCCAGTTTGTCCAGAGCTGTTCATCTTAAGTTTGTTATCCCACCATAATTATAAATAGAACCTCCTTTTTCTCTCAAGAATATCCCACTTTGGATGATAATTTCTGTGACTACCCATTAACAATATTTAATAACTATAGAAAACTGCTTCTCTATATTTTTTGTATGTTTGAAACATTTTATAACAAAAATATCTTTAAAGTTATCACCTACACAGAATATAGCTGCCAAATGCTCCTACTCTGCTATTCTAACCATGAATCCCTCTGGGGCCCCTTCCTCCTACGGCGCTTTTGAGGATGAAATGAAATAAGCTCTATGAAGTGCCCAACAGTGACCAACACTGAATAAAATACAGCCACCATAGGTGGCCTTCCCTTATGTTCACCAAACTCCTGATAAGTTATTCGGTGATGTTTTAATCTTAATATTTTATGTAGATTATACATTCATCTGATTCAAAATGCAAAAGGTACAAAAGCGTATACAGTTAAAAGTTTCCCAACCCACTACCATTTATCTCCCTGGAGGCAACTGTTTCCAGATTTTTGAATATCCTTAAAGAATATCATATGTATGGAAAAGAAAGATTATATATTTATATGCATCTGTGTATGCATTTTCCTATGAGAGGCTCACAAAGTCTCCTTGAAGAGATATCATTATTACAAATACCCCTCAATTTACAATAGGGTTATATTCCAATAAACTTATGAAAATATTGTAAGCTGAAAATGCATTTAATACACTTAACCTACTAAACATCATAGCTTAGCTCGGCCTACCTTAAACACTCACATTAACCTACAGTTAGGCAAAATCATCTAACAGAAAGCCCATTTTATAATAAAGTGGGCTTTGAATATCTCATGTAATATAATGAATACTGTACTGAAAGTGGAAAACAGAATGGTTGTATGAGTACTCAAAGTACAGCTTCTGCTGAATGTGTATTGCTTTCAAACTATCTTAAAGTTGAAAAATCGTAAGTCAAAATATTCTAAGTCAGGGATTGTTTGTACTTCTACTTTACATGATGAAATTGAGCCTTGAAAAGATTAAGTGACTCGCCCAAGGTCACACTGGCAGTTAAATAGTGAAACTTGGATCCAAATTGTTCAGTCACTACATGTATTGTCTTGAAATTTGAAAAAGTGGAAGAGGAATTAAACTACTAAATTGAAGGACTATTTTAGGCATAGAAGAAGCAGATGCCTTCATGTCCAAGTGATTGTGAAAAGCCCACTTGCCCCAAAATATGTCTCCTGGTCATATGAAATTCCACCATTTCAGATTTTTACCTGGGGATTTAGAGTAATCTGCTGTTTTCCTAGAGCTCCCCTAAAATAGAAATAGAAAATTTTGGAAGGCTAAATATATGCTAACATTGGAAAACTCATTTTCTCCCCTTCGTAAGGCAAGGTACTGAAGGAGGGGGCCCTACGGGCTGTGCAGGGACATCCTGGAGGCATGGGGAGAAGAAACTGAAAGGCAAGTTTGTATGGAACAAAGAATACCGATCTCAGGATTCTCCCTTGAACCTGCCCTAACTTTGTTCAAATAGACTTAGCCACTGACCTGCTGTCAAAAGACCACAGCCAATCTGACTTGTTTTCAATATAATGATGAATATTGATTTGGTCCCTTCATCCAACATTCTCAGCTGGATCTTTTTTGACCAAGGATATACATTACTAGGTGAGTACAGGCAGTTAATTCTTCCACACGGGACTTCGGAGTTTCTGAGTTAACCAGAATCACCCACCTTAACATCTGCCAGTTTATACCCCAAGTCCTGACCAGTGCCCCCTACCTGCTATGCCTCATGTTTTCAATAGAGCATAAAATCAGAAATGAAAGATGAAACATCATAGCCAATATCACAGAAATACAAAGGATCCTAAGAAACTGCTAGGTATAATTATACACTAACTAATTGGATCATCTAGAAGAAATGGATAAATTCCCAGACACATAAAACCTACCAAGATTGACTCATGAAGAAATTTAAAAATCTGAACAGACTAATAGCAAGCAAGGAGGTTGAATCTGTAAGAAAATGTCTCCTATCAATGAAAAACCCAAAACCAGATGGCTTCCCAGATTAATTCTACCAAATATTTTAAGAAGAACTAATACCAGTCCTTCTCAAACTCTTCCAAAAAGCTGAAGTGGAGGGAATACTTCCAAACTCATCTTACAGGGCCAGCATTACCCTGATTCCAAAGCCAGACAAGAACACTACAAGAAAGGAAAATGACAGGCCAATAGCCTTGATCTACATAGATGCAAAAATCCTCAACAAAATCCTAGCAAACCAAATTCAATAGCACATTGAAAGAATCATTCACCATGATCATGTCATGGTTCAACATAAGCAAATCAATACATATAATATACCATATTAGAAAAATAAAGGATAGAAACTATATGGCCATCACAATAGATATAGAAAAAGCTTTTGACAAAATTCGAAACCCTTTCATGGTGAAAAAAAAAACACCCAACAGATCACGTATTGAGGGACTGTATCCCAACAAAAAAAAGGCCATATATGACAAACCCATAGCTAACACCATGATCAATGGTGAAAAGTTGAAACTTTTCCTCTACCATCAGGAACAAGACAAGGATGCCCACAGACACCACTTCTCAGGGTAATTAGGCAAAAGAAAGAAATAAAAGGCATCTTAATAGGAAAGGAAGAAGTGAAACTGTCTCTACTGACGGCATGATCTTGTTATATATAGAAAACCCTACAAGCTCCACTAAAAAAAGGTTAGAACTCAACACAAAGAAGGGAACAATAGACACTGGGGGACTCCAAAGGTGGGAGGGAAGGATGGTGGGAGCAAGGGTTGAAAAACTACCTATCGATTACTATGCTCACTGCTTGGGTGGTGGGATCATTAGAAGCCCAAACCTCAGCACCATGCAATATACCTGTTTAAGAAACCTGTACATCTACGCTCCTGACTCTAAAATGAAACATGCAATATTTAAAAAAGAAAAACAAATAAATAAAATTTGAAAACTGTTAGAACTGAACTGATAGGTGATATCAGTAAAGTTGTAGGATACAAAATCAACATATAGAGCCTTGAACACAGCAACATCCAGCTGTCTGACACGAAAGTCTCAGGGGCAAGAAAACCTCTATATGAACTCAGAAACAATGAGCTAAGTTGTGTTTATGTCTGAAAGGATGTTAAGAACTTCATTCATGTTACATCAGAGCCAACAGAAAGAACCAACAGGAAACCTGCACCCAACAAACAGAAATGACAAGATGAAGGGAAAGCAGAGGTAAGGGCTTACCTTAGAAAGGGCAAGTGATTAGCTCAATATGCAATACAATGTTTGCTCCTGAGCCAAAAATTTGTACAATAATTTGGATATTACTTGCACAACCAGAAAAATCAGCCACTCATTAGGAAAATGTGTTTCTGTAGAAGTCTTAGGACTCAGCTATCTATAATAACATGAAAAGACAATATTTTCATCCAAAATGAGTATTTTTGTTTGTCTTGGCTTGTTATTCTAACGTCAACAGCCTCTAAATAAACTGTTGAAGTACATGATATAACCACCTCTTTCTCCATCTTTCCCATTGCTCCCATAGGGTTTCAGTTGTGCAATTTCACCATTAGCAAAGCTTTTTGCTGAAATCTGGCTTTTCAAAGGGAGAGTATCCAGAAACAGAAGATGCTGATCTGGGAGGCTCTTCCTAATAGAACTGCTGCTTCAGTTTAACTTGAAAAAGCCCACACCCAGTTCCTAATGACAAACATCTGAACACCGGGTCTTCCCCTGAGCAAGACCACGCTATGCCTCCTGCTCGCTCTGTTCTATAAGCAACCCACAGATTGCTCCCTGTGAAGAGGAGCCTGCCAGGGGAGCAGCATTCCACCAGACCCTGATTTAGCAAGATATTTCCGTATCATTCCCCCAACCAGCTGGAAGTCCTCCACTGCTCTTGTGTAAAAATCTAACTCATCTCGCTGAATTTCCTGATTTAAAAGTCTAATTCATTTCACCAAAAGTGTGACAGAAGGAAACCAAGTACACCATCTCTCTCTTACCAAACCAAAGCTATTGCATGTGCATTCTGGGGGGAAAACATGGTCCAAATATGTTATGGAGGGGGTGCCAGCCCAGTGTCATCCTCTTACTATTGCCATAGGATCTTGGCTGATGGCATCAGAGGAAAAACAAGTTTATCGATTACTTTCAACCATTAAGCTCACTCCTCCATGAAAAATAAGTCACAAGTCCAATGTCTCTTATTAAAATAAGCACTGCAAAATATAAAGGAGTCACAGTTTTAAAATGGGACACACGTTCTGTAAGCAGTGAACCATGTTAGAGGTGCACTGTTTACATTGTATAAAGTCCCCTGGAGCCAGGGTTAGGAAGCGCATCTGTTCTTTGGTGTTCTGGGATGAAGGAGAAAGGAAAATGTGCTGCCAGAAGTGAGTGGGAAGGAGCCCATGAGATAAAGGAAGTAAATCCATTTGCTGATTGCAATAATAATGGTAATACACGAAGCTATACATACATACATACATACATGCAAATTTTCACATTTTTTTAAAAAAAGAACTTAAGGCTTCCACTCATGTAATCAGCCCTTATGAACTCTCCTGATTAGCTGCAAGGAAAATCTTCCTTTCTCCTCTTTCTTGCACCATCCTGGGCTCCCTTTTGACTTGTTTTTTTTTTTTTTTTTTTTTTTTTAACTTATAAACGATCAGCTCATATTCTGAAGTCTGTAGTCCCCTCCCGCCCCCTCTCTCTCTATACGGCTCATTTACATTGGCAGCTGTCGTGCTGCTGGGCATCCTCAAACCCACAAGTTTCCCTTTAATGTTTGAGCAGACAAACATGATCATGCACTAGGCATCACTGTGCCACTCAAAATGCTTTTTTGTTTTTTTTTATTGCATCTGAGAGAAATCTCAAGGTTGCAAACCTGGAGTCAGAATTGTCTCCATGTGTCTCAGTGGGAAGAGTATCGTGTGAAGAAACAAGTTGATTCTACTAATCAAAAGGAATTTTTTTTGATATCAGGTCATCCTCCGAATGAATTTATATTACCGAGTGGAGGGTCACATGAAGAAAATGGTCAAACAGCACCACATAGAGCAAGAGCTGAGAAGTGCAGTGGAGACGGGCTGTGTCAGGAAAGAAAAGCAAGCTGGGGCCTGGCTCAGCGCTCTCCCCTCTGCTCCTGTCTGCACGGAAAGATTAGGATGACAGTGGCAGGAAGCCTGTGCACCTAGTATGCATCACTTGAAGGGAACACACAGATTCCAGTAAACAGTTGGAAGGAAATGTTAATACCAGGCTCTGCTAAACAATATGAAATGACTCCTAGATGAGACAAGCAGCTTTCATCAAAGTTCCCTGATACCTGAAAAGACAGCCCAGGGGATCCTGCACTACATGTGGTGTATGTAAATTAAGCGAGTTTTTTTTCCCCTTTGTAATCAAGGCTCATACACAAACAAAATCACACTTTAGAAACGGCCTATTTCAACTTGTAACTAGCTTGCTTTCAGGGGCTCCAGGTCAAAAAGAAATAGAGCACAAAGACGCTTTCTCCTTAGGGATCATACACAAATTCACTCTGTCCGTTTCTTTCCCACATGGAGCAACAAAGCCGTCAGACCTCTCCATCCACACATCGGGTCCTTCCTGATTAAAGTGAGTTAAATCACAGCCCTCTCTCTCTAGATGGCAGGCGACAAGAGGGGGATGCTTGCCTCAAGAAGTCCTCCCCATCCCTCTGCATTCATGCTAGCCCGAGCGGAGAGATGCAAGAAATTACGGATGCATTTTAATTCCCCAGACCCTGCAATTAAAAATGGAAATTTTTTGGCCACGCCTGTTGGCTCACGCCTGTAATCCCAGCACTTTCAGAGGCCGAGGTCGGCGGATCACCTGGGGTCAGGAGTTCGAGACCAGCCTGGCCAACATGGTGAAACCCTGTCTCTACTAAAAATACAAAAATTAGCTAGGAATGGTGGTGGGCGCCTGTAGTCCCAGCTACTCGGGAGGATGAGGCAGGAGAATCACTTGAACCCGGGAGGCAAAGTTTGCAGTGAGCCAAGATCGCACCACTGCACTCCACTCTGGGTGACAAAGGAAGACTTCATCTCAAAAAATGTTTTTAAAAAATGGAAGTGTTGTTCTTTCATTTGTAAATGTGTTTTGGTAAAAGAGGGGCAGTTTAAGCAACCCTTTCTATTGTCTACATTGTTAAAATTCATCCGACATGGACTCTTGACTCCGTTTTGCCTGGGCAGACCCAATTCAAGCATTTACAACAGCTATAACCTCCTCAAATCAAAAAGAGGAATCAGCATTATTGCTAAGTTCAAATAAGGTCTTGTTTTATTTCATTTTTATTTTTGAATGCAGCCATTCCTCCATGTGCTGTCATCAGGTAAGATTGTCAGTCCTGATTAGGTAAAGGTATTATTACAAAATGCAATTCTTAAAAATTCAGTGTCTAACTACACTTTTAATAAGCCTTTCCCGCTCCCCTATGTATTCTCCCTTAGACAACCCTTCTCAAATTTAAAATCACAGAAACTAAAATATGATGCCTAAAGAGAGCCTAGCGACTGCCCAGTCCTCTAATTTGATGAGTGGGAGTACTGAAGCCCAGAGGAGGTCAAGTAATTTGTTCCCAATGTCTTAGATAAGAAGAAAATGACCAGCTGGGAAATCCCACTCATGTCAAGGCAGAGGCACAGGGCCACAGACTGTGGTTGAATTGTGCCACACTCCTACATCCTTCTTTAGGAATCACAGAACATTCCTGTGTTGAGTCGGAGTCACTGACTTCCTTTTCAGGCTGATTGAGTTCTGTCCTTACAGGCTGCGACAAGAAGTTTTGGTATTATGCTACACCAAGACCATTTACCTTGTTCAACAAATGCACAGTCCTTAGAGCCCAGCAACTTTCCCCATGTCCAGTAAATGTAGCTTCTCCATTAGAAGCTGTCAGAATGGAGCCTTCTGGCTCATCTTGATTTTGATTTGTGCAAGAATGAATGGTTGTGCTAAGACAGCTTTCCTAGCTGATAGAGAGCAAAACTTTTTTCTCATAATCCATAAAAAAATTAAATTAGAACTTTTTTCTCATAATCTGTGAAAAAATATTAAATTAAATCTGGCTCGTCTTGATTTTGATTTGTGCAAGAATGAATGGTTGTGCTAAGACAGCTTTCCTAGCTGATACTGAGCAAAACTTTTTTCTCATAATCTATAAAAAATATTAAATTAGAAGCATAGAGTTTATTTCATGACTTTTATCTTCCTGCAATTTTCTTGTGGGCATAAATGATTTGTTTTTATCCTGCCTGCCCCCCAATACCTTTTCCAAGAGACTAAAAGAGTATCTAGTGCAAAGTGGAGACTCAAATATTTTTTAATAAACAGTGATCCCAGCCACCCAGTGCATGTTGCCAAATGCCAACCCCATAAATGATCAAACACATCATCTCATTCAGCCAATCAAAATCAAGTGCTACCTATTTTTTTAAGTTTTCATAGCCCTTGGGCATCTGCTTTCTCAGCATTTCCCAAACTTGAGTCATTCTCATCCTGCCTTCCTAATTTTGATCTGTCAATTACCTCTACTATTATTTATTTCATATATTTTTAAATAGACCCACTTTTGAAACTTAAATACACGCCTTTTAAAAGGAAGCTTTCTTACTACTATACACCAAAAGCCATTATTACTTGTTCTAAGAACTCATAACAAGATGGTCACAACTATTAAAATTTACTAATGCGCATCCACATACTCTCTAAATTCATGGAGCATCTGCACACACTTTAAGAAACAATT
Organism: Pan paniscus; assembly: GCF_029289425.2. Taxonomy (NCBI): domain Eukaryota; kingdom Metazoa; phylum Chordata; class Mammalia; order Primates; family Hominidae; genus Pan; species Pan paniscus. The sequence continues at coordinate 125,224,792 of NC_073255.2, forward strand.
CTGCATTACTCACTCAATTTTCTTGACATCCTTCTGAGGCAGGACAAACCTTGGGCCCAAAGAATTGAGGTAGGAGTCCAAGCAAGTTGCCAGCCACATAAAGGCAAACCTTGGCTCGGAAGTCAGGACTACCAGCCCCTAGGTTATGGTTCATGCTCTTTCCTCTGCTCTCCAGAACCTCCTATCTCCAAGTGTAGTTAGCAGCCCAGATGCAGCAGCATCCTCTAGAGACTTGTAAAAAATGCAGAAGCTCAGGCTCCACCCCAGGCCTATGCAGACTGAATCTGCATTTTAACAAGGTCCAGGTAATTCACGTGCACATTAAGTTTGAAAAGGCCTGGTCTAGATCAGCGGTTCTCTAACTTAGCAGCACATTAGAACCATCTGTAGAGACTTTAAAAATACCAGTGCCTGGGCTTCACCTCCCAGAGAATCTGACTTAAGTGTCTGGGGTTTGCCATGAGTCTAGGTATTTTTAAAAACTCCTCAGCTTATACAAAGCTGGCAGGGCCGGGCACAGTGGCTCATGCCTATAATCCCAGCAGTTTGTGAGGCCAAAGTGGGCAGATTGCTTGAGTCCAGGAGTTTGAGATTAGCCTGGGCTAAAACCCCATCCCTACAAAAAAAAAAATACAAAAAGTAGTTGGGCATGGTGGTGGCACATACCTGTAGTCCCGGCTACTCAGGAGGCTGAGTCCTCGCTTGAACCCAGGAGGTCACGGTCTGGTCAACAGAGCAAGACCCTGTATCAAAACAAACAAACAAGCAAACAAAAAATGCTAGCAGCTTACCAGCTAGGGAGGCCTGTAGAGGCAAGTTTTCCAAATGGGGCTACATTAGTTGTTCCAGAACTTTAGCTGCATCAAAACCACCTGGATGGCTTGTTCAGCTACAGAGGGTCTGGCCATGCCCCTAGAGTTTCCAGCTGAGGGTCTGGAATGAGGCCCGATGATTTGCATTTCTAACAATCTCCAGGTGATGCTGATGCTGTGGGTCCAGGGACCACATTTTGAGAATCTATGCTAAATGAATCGGAGAAGACCAAAGCTCAAACTTATTCCAAGAACTTTTCAAGGCCCACCTGCAAGTTGTAGTGGAAGTAAGCATCTAAGGGTGCAAAAAAGTTTCACTGTAGACTAAGGCCTTTTACCTGAGCTCTCAAATGTTCACATTTCTCTTATCAACCTAAATAACAAACAGAGAGAGGCTCTCCACAAGAAAAAGATATTCGTTTGGAAACAGAGCCTTGCAATAGAAACAGGCAAGCCAGAGTAAACTATATGCATATTCACGGAGGTAAAGGAAGACAAAAGAAATAATGAGGAAGATTATATGATCATTTGGAAATGATTATCCTTGGCTACAAAGATCAATAACAAAGGTGATGCCAGGCACAGGTTGGACAGGCAGTTGTTGGGCAAATATCCTTCAGAAGCATTGTTGTGTGCAAAGTTGCAATGGGCTTTGTGCAAGATTGTGTTTTTTGCAGTCTTCTGTGATAAGTTTTTGTTATCACGCATACAAGCCCAAGAATCCTTTATTGCATGGCCTTCCCTGGCTCTATTTCTCAGGGTTTTAGTTAGGGGAGGGGTATTTTTAACACTCTCAATGTAAAAAACGCCATAAGGTAGGTACCCCAATTGCTTGTTTCATCTTCATAAAATAACTTTTCCACCCGAACAAAGTCTACACATAAATTGTAAAAATACCCTGGCATGCAGTCCCTGGAAAAGTCTGGAGTCATTCTCGGGGTTCCCACCCAGGTGGGCAAGCGTAGCCACCACAGATAAACACAAAGTAGGGGTCCCCGCTGGTGTTCAGCGGCAGGCAGTGGCCCTGGTTCTGATATTTGGCTGAAAACACAGCTCCTCTTTGTCACCCTCAGGACATTTCAGCTATTTCCTAGATAATAATCTCACTTCACCCTGCACAAAACAGGCACATGATCATGTCACTCTGACCTGGTTTGAGTCCAAGGAGAATTTTGTTTTTAAAATAATTTAGGTTAGTAGTTAAAATATGAACTTTGGGCCAGGAGTGGTGGCCCATGCCTATAATCCCAGCACTTCGTGAGGCCAGAGTGGGCAGATTGCTTGAGTCCAGGAGTTTGAGACTAGCCTGGGCTAAAACCCCATCCCTACAAAAAAAAAAAAATACAAAAATTAGTTGGGCATGGTGGTGGCACATACCTGAAATCCCGGCTACTCAGGAGGCTGAGTCCTCGCTTGAACCCAGGAGGTCACGGTCTGGTCAACAGAGCAAGACCCTGTATCAAAACAAAGAAACAAACAAACAAAAAATGGTAGCAGCTTACCAGCTAGGGAGGCCTGTAGAGGCAAGTTTTCCAAATGGGGCTACATTAGTTGTTCCAAAACTTTAGCTGCATCAAAACCACCAGGATGGCTTGTTCAGCTACAGAGGGTCTGGCCATGCCCCTAGAGTTTCCAGCTGAGGGTCTGGAATGAGGCCCGATGATTTGCATTTCTAACAATCTCCAGGTGATGCTGATGCTGTGGGTCCAGGGACCACATTTTGAGAATCTATGCTAAATGAATCGGAGAAGACCAAAGCTCAAACTTATTCCAAGAACTTTTGAAGGCCCACCTGCAAGTTGTAGTGGAAGTAAGCATCTAAGGGTGCAAAAAAGTTTCACTGTAGACTAAGGCCTTTTACCTGAGCTCTCAAATGTTCACATTTCTCTTATCAACCTAAATAACAAACAGAGAGAGGCTCTCCACAAGAAAAAGATATTCGTTTGGAAACAGAGCCTTGCAATAGAAACAGGCAAGCCAGAGTAAACTACATGCATATTCACGGAGGTAAAGGAAGACAAAAGAAAAAATGAGGAAGATTATATGATCATTTGGAAATGACTATCCTAGGCTACAAAGATCAATAACAAAGGTGATGCCAGGCACAGGTTGGACAGGCAGTTGTTGGGCAAATATCCTTCAAAAGCATTGTTGTGTGCAAAGTTGCAATGGGCTTTGGGCAAGATTGTGTTTTTTGCAGTCTTCTGTGATAAGTTTTTGTTATCAGGCATACAAGCCCAAGAATCCTTTATTCCATGGCCTTTCATGGCTATATATGTCAGGGTTTTGGTTAGGAGAGGGGTATTTTTAACACTCTCAATGTAAAAAATGACATAAGGTAGGTACCCCAATGACTTGTTTGGTCTTCATAAAATAACTTTTCATAAAATCTCTGTAAAAGTGGAAATATCTACACCGCTTTCTCTGTAAATGTGTAAACATTTACAACGCTATCTGTATAAACATGGAACTATTTACACCGCCGTCTCTAAAAACATGGAAATATCTACACCGCTATCTCTATAAACATGGAAATATCTACACCGCTATCTCTATAAACATGGAAATACCTACACCGCTATCTGTATAAACATGGAAATATCTACACCGCTATCTCTATAAACATGGAAATACCTACACCGCTATCTGTATAAACATGGAAATATCTACACTGCTGTCTCTATAAACATGGAAATATCCACACCTCTATCTGTATAAACATGGAAATATCTACACCACTGTCTCTATAAACATGGAAAAATCTACAATGCTATCTCTATAAACACGCAAATATCTACATCACTGTCTCTAAAAACATGGAAATATCTACACCGCTATCTCTATGAACATGGAAATATCTACACCGCTGTCTCTAGAAACATGGAAATATCTACACCGCTAACTCTAAAAACGTGGAAATATATACACCGCTATCTCTAGAAACATGGAAATATCTACACCGCTATCTCTATAAACGTGGGAACATCTACACCGCTAACTCTATAAACCTGGAAATATCTACACGGCTATAAGTATAAATGTGGAAATATCTACACTGCTATCTGTATAAACATGGAAATATCTACACCGCTATCTCTATAAACATGGAAATACTTACACCGCTATCTGTATAAACATGGAAATATTTACAAAGCTATCTCTATAAACATGGAAATATCTACACCGCTATCTCTATAAACATGGAAATATCTACACCACTATCTGTAAAACATGGAAATATCTACACCTCTGTCTGTATAAACATGGAAATATATACACGGCTATCTGTTTAAACATAGAAATATCTACACCACTGACTGTATAAACATGGAAATATCTACACCGCTTTCTGTATAAACATGGAAATAACTACACAGCTGTCTCTATAAACATGGAAATATGTACACCGCTATCTGTAGAAACATGGAAATACCTACACCGCTGTCTCTATAAACCTGGAAATATCTACACCGTTATCTGTTTTAATGTGGAAATACCTACACCGCTATCTGTATACACGCGGAAATATCTACACCGGTATGTGTATAAACGTGGAAATATCTGCACCGCCATGTGTATAAACTTGGAAATTTTTACACCGCAATCGGTATAAAAGTGGAAATATCTTCACCGCTATCTCTATAAACGTGGAAATATCTACACCGCTATCTCTATAAACGGGGAAATATCTACACCGCTATCTGTATAAACGTGGGAATATCTACACCGCTATCCCTATAAACGTGTAAACATTTACGCGGGTATCTGTAAAAACTTGGAAATATTTACAACGCTATGTCTATAAAAATGGAAATATCTACACCGCTATCTCCATAAACATGAAAATATCTACACTGTTGTTTGCATGAACATGAAAATATCTACACCGCTATCTCTATAAACATAGAAATATCTACATTGCTGTCTGTATAAACATGGAAATATCTACACAGCTATCTGTATAAACAAGGAAATATCTACACGGAAAGCTGTATAAACATGGAAATATCTAGACAGTCATCTCTATAAACATGGAAATATCTACACCGATATCACTATAAACATGGAAATACAAACACCGTTATCTGTATAAACATGGAAATATCTACACCGCTATCTCTATAAACATGAAAATACTTACACCACCATCTCTATAAGCATGGAAATATTTACACCACTATCTCTATAAACATAGAAATAACTACACCGCCATTCCTATAAACATGGAAATATGAACACCTCCATCGGCATATACATGGAAATATCTACACACACATCTGTATAAACATGGAAATACCTACACTGCCATCTGTATAAACTTGGAAATATCTACACTGACATCTGTAGAAAGATGGAAATGTCTACAAAGCGATCTGTATAAACATGGGAATTTCGACACTGCTACCTGTATAAACATGGAAATATCTACACCACTATCTGTATCAACATGGAATTAACTACACCGCAATCTGTATAAACATGGAAATATCTACAAAACTATCTCTGTAAACATGGAAATATCTACACAGCTATCTGTGTAAACTTGGAAATATCTACACCGCAATCTGTGTAAATTTGGCAATACCTACACAGCAATCTGTGCAAAAATGGAAATATCTACACCGCTATCTCTGTAAACATGGAAATATCTACACAGCTATCTGTATAAACATGGAAATATCTAAACTGCCATCTGTATAAACATGGAAATATCTACAGCGCCATCTGTATAAACATGGAAATAACTACACTGCCATCTGTACAAACATGGAAATATCTACACAGCCATTTGTATAAACATGGAAATAGGTACACCGCTATGTCTATAAACATGGAAATATCTACACTGTTATCTGTATAAACATGGAAATATCTAAATCGCTATCTGTATAAACAGGGAAATATCTCCACCGCTACCTGTATAAACATGGAAATATCTACACCCCTTTCTGTATAAAGATGGAAATATCTACACCGCTATCTGTATAAACATGGAAATATATACAATGCTATCTGCGTAAACATGGAAATATCTACACAGCTATCTGTGTAAACTTGGAAATATCTACACAGCTATCTGTGTAAAAATGGAAATATCTACACAGCAATCTGTGCAAAGATGGAAATATCTACACTGCTATCTCTGTAAACATGGAAATATCAACACCGCTATCTGTATAAACATGGAAATATCTATACCACAGTCTCTATAAACGTGGAAATATCTCCACCACTATCTGTATAAACATGAAAATATCTACACCGCTATCTGTATAAACATGGAAATATCAACACTGCCATCTGTATAAAGATGGAAATATCTACACCGCGAGCTCTATAAACATGGAAATATCTACACCGATATCTCTATAAACATGGAAATACCAACACCGTTATCTGTATAAACATGGAAATATCTACACCGCTATCTCTATAAACATGAAAATACTTACACCACCATCTCTATAAGCATGGAAATATTTACACCGCTATCTCTATAAACATAGAAATAACTACACCGCCATCCCTATAAACATGGAAATATGTACACCGCCATCGGCATATACATGGAAATATCTACACACACATCTGTATAAACATGGAAATATCTACACTGCCATCTGTATAAACTTGGAAATATCTACACTGACATCTGTAGAAAGATGGAAATGTCTACAAAGCGATCTGTATAAACATGGGAATTTCTACACTGCTACCTGTATAAACATGGAAATATCTACACCACTATCTGTATCAACATGGAATTAACTACACCGCAATCTGTATAAACATGGAAATATCTACAAAACTATCTCTGTAAACATGGAAATATCTACACAGCTATCTGTGTAAACTTGGAAATATCTACACCGCAATCTGTGTAAATTTGGCAATACCTACACAGCAATCTGTGCAAAAATGGAAATATCTACACCGCTATCTCTGTAAACATGGAAATATCTACACAGCTATCTGTATAAATATGGAAATATCTAAACTGCCATCTGTATAAACATGGAAATATCTACAGCGCCATCTGTATAAACATGGAAATAACTACACTGCCATCTGTACAAACATGGAAATATCTACACAGCCATCTGTATAAACATGGAAATAGCTACACCGCTATGTCTATAAACATGGAAATATCTACACCGTTATCTGTATAAACATGGAAATATCTAAATCGCTATCTGTATAAACAGGGAAATATCTCCACCGCTACCTGTATAAACATGGAAATATCTACACCCCTTTCTGTATAAAGATGGAAATATCTACACCGCTATCTGTATAAACATGGAAATATATACAATGCTATCTGCGTAAACATGGAAATATCTACACAGCTATCTGTGTAAACTTGGAAATATCTACACAGCTATCTGTGTAAAAATGGAAATATCTACACAGCAATCTGTGCAAAGATGGAAATATCTACACTGCTATCTCTGTAAACATGGAAATATCTACACCGCTATCTGTATAAACATGGAAATATCTATACCGCAGTCTCTATAAACGTGGAAATATCTCCACCACTATCTGTATAAACATGAAAATATCTACACCGCTATCTGTATAAACATGGACATATTTAAACCGCAACCTGTATAAACATGGAAATATCTACCACCGTATGTGTGTAAACATGGAAATATCTACACAGCTATCTGTGTAAACTTGGAAATATCTACAAAGCTATCTGCGTAAACATGGAAATATCTACACGGCAATCTGTGCAAAGATGGAAATAACTACACCGCTATCTCTGTAAACTTGGAAATATCTACACCGCAACCTGTATAAACATGGAAATATCTACACCGCTGTCTGTATAAACAAGGAAATATCTACACCGCCATCTGTAGAAACATGGAAATATCTACACCGCTATCTGTATAAATATGGAAATATCTACTCCACTATCTCTATAAACATGGAAATACCTACACCGCTTTCTCTATAAACATGAAAATATCTACACTGCTATCTCTATATACATGGAAATATCTACACCGCCATCTCTATAAACATGAAAATATATACACCGCCATCTTCAGAAACATGGATGTATCTGCACCGCCATCGGTATAAACTTGGAAAATCTACAACACTATCTGTATAAACATGGAAATATCTTCACTTCTATCTGTATAAACATGGAAATATCTACACCGCAATCTGTATAAATATGGAAATACCTACACCGCTACCTCTATAGACATGTAAATATCTACACCGCTATCTGTATAAACATGGAAATATCAACACTGCCATCTGTATAAACATGGAAATATCTATACCACAGTCCCTATAAACGTGGAAATATCTCCACCACTATCTGTATAAACATGAAAATATCTACACCGCTATCTGTATAAACATGGAAATATCAACACTGCCATCTGTATAAAGATGGAAATATCTACACCGCGAGCTCTATAAACATGGAAATATCTACACCGATATCTCTATAAACATGGAAATACCAACACCGTTATCTGTATAAACATGGAAATACCTACACCGCTATCTCTATAAACATGAAAATACTTACACCACCATCTCTATAAGCATGGAAATATTTACACCTCTATCTCTATAAACATAGAAATAACTACACCACCATCCCTATAAACATGGAAATACCTAGTCCGCCATCTGCATATACATGGAAATATCTACACACACATCTGTATAAACATGGGAATATCTACACTGTCATATGTAGAAAGATGGAAATATCTACAAAGCGATCTGTATAAACATGGGAATTTCTACACCGCTACCTGTATAAACATGGAAATATCTACACCGCTATCTGTATCAACTTGGAAATAACTATACCGCTATCTGTATAAACATGGAAATATCTACACAGCAATCTGTGCAAAGATGGAAATATCTACACCGCAGTCTCTATAAACATGGAAATATATACACCACTATCTGTATAAACATGGAAATAAATACACCACTATCTGTATAAACATGGAAATTTTTACACCGCTATCTGTATAAACATGGAAATATTTCCACCGCTATCTTTATAAACACGGAAATACCTACACCGGTGTCTTTAAAAACATGGAAATACCTACACCGCTATCTCTGTAAACAATGAAATATCTACAACGCTATCTGTGTAAACATGGAAATATCTACACAGCTATCTGTGTAAAGTTGGAAATATCTACACCGCAATCTGTGTAAGCATGGAAATATCTACAACGCTATCTGTGTAAACATGGAAATATTTACAACGCTATCTGTGTAAACAGGGAAATATCTACACAGCTATCTGTAAAACGTGGAAATATCTACACCACTATCTGTATAACCCTGAAAATATCTACACCGCTATCGGTATCAACATGTAAATAACTACACCGCTATCTGTATAAACATGGAAATATCTACAATGATATCTCTGTAAACATGGAAGTATCGACACAGTTATCTGTGTAAACTTGGAAATATCTACACCGCTATGTGTGTAAATTTTGCAATGTCTACACCGCAATCTGTGCAAAGATGGAAATATCTTTACCGCTATACCTGTAAAGATGGAAATATCTACACCGCTATATGTATAAACATGGAAATATCTACACCGCCATCTGTATACACATGGAAATATCTACACAGCCATCCGTATAAACATGGAAATATCTACACCGCTATCTCTATAAACATGGAAATATCTACACCGCTATCTGTATAAACATGGAAATATCTAGATCGCTATCTGTATAAACAGGGAAATATCTCCACCGCTATCTGTGAAAACATGGAAATATCTACACCGCTATCAGTATATACATGGAAATATCTAAACCGCTATCTGTATAAACAAGGAAATATATACAATGCCGTCTTTAGAAACATGGAAATATCTACACCGCCATCTGTATAAACATGGAAATAACTACACCCTTACCTGTGTAAATATGGAAATGTCTACACTGCTATCTCTATAAACATGGAAATACCCACACCACTTGCACTATAAACATGGAAAAATCTACACTGCAATCTCAGTAAACATGGAAATATCTACACCGCCATCTATGTAAACATGAAAATATCTACACTGCCATCTTCAGAAACATGGCTGTATCTACACCGTCATCTGTATAAACATGGAAATATCAACACCACTATTTGTATAAAGATGGAAATATTTAAACCGCTATCTCTATAAACATGAAAATACTTACACCACCATCTCTATAAGCATGGAAATATTTACACCGCTATCTCTATAAACATAGAAATAACTACACCGCCATCCCTATAAACATGGAAATATGTACACCGCCATCGGCATATACATGGAAATATCTACACACACATCTGTATAAACATGGAAATATCTACACTGCCATCTGTATAAACTTGGAAATATCTACACTGACATCTGTAGAAAGATGGAAATGTCTACAAAGCGATCTGTATAAACATGGGAATTTCTACACTGCTACCTGTATAAACATGGAAATATCTACACCACTATCTGTATCAACATGGAATTAACTACACCGCAATCTGTATAAACATGGAAATATCTACAAAACTATCTCTGTAAACATGGAAATATCTACACAGCTATCTGTGTAAACTTGGAAATATCTACACCGCAATCTGTGTAAATTTGGCAATACCTACACAGCAATCTGTGCAAAAATGGAAATATCAACACCGCTATCTCTGTAAACATGGAAATATCTACACAGCTATCTGTATAAATATGGAAATATCTAAACTGCCATCTGTATAAACATGGAAATATCTACAGCGCCATCTGTATAAACATGGAAATAACTACACTGCCATCTGTACAAACATGGAAATATCTACACAGCCATCTGTATAAACATGGAAATAGCTACACCGCTATGTCTATAAACATGGAAATATCTACACCGTTATCTGTATAAACATGGAAATATCTAAATCGCTATCTGTATAAACAGGGAAATATCTCCACCGCTACCTGTATAAACATGGAAATATCTACACCCCTTTCTGTATAAAGATGGAAATATCTACACCGCTATCTGTATAAACATGGAAATATATACAATGCTATCTGCGTAAACATGGAAATATCTACACAGCTATCTGTGTAAACTTGGAAATATCTACACAGCTATCTGTGTAAAAATGGAAATATCTACACAGCAATCTGTGCAAAGATGGAAATATCTACACTGCTATCTCTGTAAACATGGAAATATCTACACCGCTATCTGTATAAACATGGAAATATCTATACCGCAGTCTCTATAAACGTGGAAATATCTCCACCACTATCTGTATAAACATGAAAATATCTACACCGCTATCTGTATAAACATGGACATATTTTAACCGCAACCTGTATAAACATGGAAATATCTACCACCGTATGTGTGTAAACATGGAAATATCTACACAGCTATCTGTGTAAACTTGGAAATATCTACAAAGCTATCTGCGTAAACATGGAAATATCTACACGGCAATCTGTGCAAAGATGGAAATAACTACACCGCTATCTCTGTAAACTTGGAAATATCTACACCGCAACCTGTATAAACATGGAAATATCTACACCGCTGTCTGTATAAACAAGGAAATATCTACACCGCCATCTGTAGAAACATGGAAATATCTACACCGCTATCTGTTTAAATATGGAAATATCTACTCCACTATCTCTATAAACATGGAAATACCTACACCGCTTTCTCTATAAACATGAAAATATCTACACTGCTATCTCTATATACATGGAAATATCTACACCGCCATCTCTATAAACATGAAAATATATACACCGCCATCTTCAGAAACATGGATGTATCTGCACCGCCATCGGTATAAACTTGGAAAATCTACAACACTATCTGTATAAACATGGAAATATCTTCACTTCTATCTGTATAAACATGGAAATATCTACACCGCAATCTGTATAAATATGGAAATACCTACACCGCTACCTCTATTGACATGTAAATATCTACACCGCTATCTGTATAAACATGGAAATATCAACACTGCCATCTGTATAAACATGGAAATATCTATACCACAGTCTCTATAAACGTGGAAATATCTCCACCACTATCTGTATAAACATGAAAATATCTACACCGCTATCTGTATAAACATGGAAATATCAACACTGCCATCTGTATAAAGATGGAAATATCTACACCGCGAGCTCTATAAACATGGAAATATCTACACCGATATCTCTATAAACATGGAAATACCAACACCGTTATCTGTATAAACATGGAAATACCTACACCGCTATCTCTATAAACATGAAAATACTTACACCACCATCTCTATAAGCATGGAAATATTTACACCTCTATCTCTATAAACATAGAAATAACTACACCACCATCCCTATAAACATGGAAATACCTAGTCCGCCATCTGCATATACATGGAAATATCTACACACACATCTGTATAAACATGGGAATATCTACACTGTCATATGTAGAAAGATGGAAATATCTACAAAGCGATCTGTATAAACATGGGAATTTCTACACCGCTACCTGTATAAACATGGAAATATCTACACCGCTATCTGTATCAACTTGGAAATAACTATACCGCTATCTGTATAAACATGGAAATATCTACACAGCAATCTGTGCAAAGATGGAAATATCTACACCGCAGTCTCTATAAACATGGAAATATATACACCACTATCTGTATAAACATGGAAATAAATACACCACTATCTGTATAAACATGGAAATTTTTACACCGCTATCTGTATAAACATGGAAATATTTCCACCGCTATCTTTATAAACACGGAAATACCTACACCGGTGTCTTTAAAAACATGGAAATACCTACACCGCTATCTCTGTAAACAATGAAATATCTACAACGCTATCTGTGTAAACATGGAAATATCTACACAGCTATCTGTGTAAAGTTGGAAATATCTACACCGCAATCTGTGTAAGCATGGAAATATCTACAACGCTATCTGTGTAAACATGGAAATATTTACAACGCTATCTGTGTAAACAGGGAAATATCTACACAGCTATCTGTAAAACGTGGAAATATCTACACCACTATCTGTATAACCCTGAAAATATCTACACCGCTATCGGTATCAACATGTAAATAACTACACCGCTATCTGTATAAACATGGAAATATCTACAATGATATCTCTGTAAACATGGAAGTATCGACACAGTTATCTGTGTAAACTTGGAAATATCTACACCGCTATGTGTGTAAAGTTTGCAATGTCTACACCGCAATCTGTGCAAAGATGGAAATATCTTTACCGCTATATCTGTAAAGATGGAAATATCTACACCGCTATATGTATAAACATGGAAATATCTACACCACCATCTGTATACACATGGAAATATCTACACAGCCATCCGTATAAACATGGAAATATCTACACCGCTATCTCTATAAACATGGAAATATCTACACCGCTATCTGTATAAACATGGAAATATCTAGATCGCTATCTGTATAAACAGGGAAATATCTCCACCGCTATCTGTGAAAACATGGAAATATCTACACCGCTATCAGTATATACATGGAAATATCTAAACCGCTATCTGTATAAACAAGGAAATATATACAATGCCGTCTTTAGAAACATGGAAATATCTACACCGCCATCTGTATAAACATGGAAATACCTACACCCTTACCTGTGTAAATATGGAAATGTCTACACTGCTATCTCTATAAACATGGAAATACCCACACCACTTGCACTATAAACATGGAAAAATCTACACTGCAATCTCAGTAAACATGGAAATATCTACACCGCCATCTATGTAAACATGAAAATATCTACACTGCCATCTTCAGAAACATGGCTGTATCTACACCGTCATCTGTATAAACATGGAAATATCAACACCACTATTTGTATAAAGATGGAAATATTTAAACCGCTATCTCTATAAACATGGAAATACGTACACCACTATCTCTCTAAACATGGAAATATCTACACCGCCATCTGTATTAACATGGAAATATCTACACAGTCATCTGTATAAACTGGGAAATATCTACACTGTCATCTATATAAACATGGAAATATCTTGAGAGAACTCTGTATAAACCTGGAAATATCGACACAGCCATCTGTATAAACATGGAAATATCTACACCGCTATCTGTATAAACATGGAAATATCTACACCGCTATGTGTATTAACGTGGAAATATCTCCATTTCTATCTTTATAATCACGGACTTAACTCCACCGCAATCTGTATAAACATGAAAATATCTACACAACTATCTCTATAAACATGGAAATATCTACACAGTCATCTGTATAAACATGGAAATATCTACACCGCTATGTGTATTAACGTGGAAATATCTCCATTTCTATCTGTATAATCATCTACATAACTCCACCGCAATCTGTATAAACATGAAAATATCTACACGGCTATCTCTATAAATATGGAAATATCTACACTGCCATCTGTACAAACATGGAAATACCTACACAGTCATCTGTAGAAACATGGAAATATCTACACCGCTATCACTATAAACATGGAAATAACTACACCGCTATCTCTATAAACTTGGAAATATCTACACCGCTATCTCCATCAACATGGAAATATACACACCGCCATCTCTTTAAACATGGAGGTATCTACAACGCCATCTACATAAACAAGAAAATATCTACACTGCCATCTATATAAACATGGAAATATCTACACCGCCATCTCTATAAACATGGGAATATCTACACTGCCATTTGTAGAAAGATGGAAATATCTACACCGCCATCTGTATAAACGTGGAAATATCTACACCGCTATCTGTATAAACATGGAAATATCTACACCGCAATCTGTATAATCATGGAAATATCTACACCGATATCTGTATAAATATGAAATATCTTAACGGCTATCTCTATAAAAGTGGAAATATCTACACTGCTATCTGTATAAACATGGAAATATCCTCACTGCTATCTCTATGAACATGGATATATCTACACCGCTATCTCTATAAACATGGAAATATCTACACCGCCATCTCTATAAACATGGAATTATCTACACCGCAATCTGTATAAACATGGAAATATCTACACCTCTATCTGTATAAACATGGAAATACCTACAAAGTCATCTGTATATACTTGGAAATATCTACACAGACATCGGTATAAACATGGAAATACCTACACAGCCATCTGTATATACATGGAAATATCTACACGGCTATCTGTATAAACATGGAAATAACTACACCGCTATTTGTATAAACAAGCAAATATCTACACCGTGATCTGTATAAACCTGGAAATATCTACACCGCCATCTCTACAAACATGGAAATATCTACACCCCTATCTTTATAAACATGGAAATATCCACACCGCTATCTCTATAAACATGGAAAAATCAACACTACTATCTCTATGAACATGGAAATATCTACACCGCCATCTCTATAAACATGGAAATATCTACACCACGATCAGTATAAACATGGAAATATCTACACCGCAATCTTTATAAACATGGAAATATCTCCACTGCTATCTCTATAAACATGGAAATATCTACACCGCCATCTGCATAAACATATAAATATCTACACAGCCATGTGTATATACATGGAAATATCTACACCGCTATCTATATAATCATGGAAATTACTACACCGCTACCTGTATAAACATGGAAATATCTACACTGCCATCTACATATCCATGGAAATATCTACGCGGCCATCTGTATAAACATGGAAATATCTACACAGTCATCTGTGT
Organism: Pan paniscus; assembly: GCF_029289425.2. Classification (NCBI taxonomy): domain Eukaryota; kingdom Metazoa; phylum Chordata; class Mammalia; order Primates; family Hominidae; genus Pan; species Pan paniscus. The sequence continues at coordinate 125,240,442 of NC_073255.2, forward strand.
ATAGATGGAAATATCAACACCGCCATCTGTACAAACATGGAAATATCTGCACCGCTATCTGTATAACCATGGAAATATCTACACCACGGTCGGTATAAACATGGAAATATCTACACCGCTATCTGTATAAACATGGAAATATCTACACCGCTATCTATTGAAACATAGAAATATCTACACCGTGATCTGTATAAACAAGGAAATATTTACACCGCTATCTGTATATACATGGAAATTTCTACACCATTATCTGTATAAATATGGAAATAACTACACCGCTATCTGTATAAACATGGAAATATCTACACTGCTATCAGTATAAACATGGAAATATCTACACCGTGATCTGTATAAACATGGAAATATCTACAAACCGATCCGTATAAACATGGAAATATCTTCACCACAATCTGTATTAACATAGAAATATCTACACCGCTACCTGTATAAACATGGTAATATCTACACCACCAGCTATATAAACATGGAAATATCTACACCGCCATCTGTATAAACAGGGAAATATCTACAATGCCATCTGTAGAAAGATGGAAATATCTACACCGCAATCTGTATAAACATGGAAATACCTACACCGCTATCTGTATAAACAGGGAAATATCAACAATGCCATCTGTAGAAAGATGGAAATATCTACACCGCAATCTGAATAAACATGGAAATATCTACACCGCTATCTGTAAAAACATGGAAATATCTACACCGCTATCTGTATAAACATAGAAATATCTACACCGTGATCTGTATAAACATGGAAATATCTACACCGCGATCTGTATAAACCTGTAATTATCCTCACCGCTATCTGTTGAAACTTGGAAATATCTGCACAGCTATCTCTATAAACATGGAAATATCTACACCGCCATCTGTATAAACATGGAAATAACTACAAAGTCATCTGTATAAACATGGAAATATCTACACAGCCATCTGTATAAACATGGAAATATCTACACAGCCATCTGTATATACATGGAAATGCCTACACCGCTATCTGTATAAACATGGAAATAACTACTCCGCTATTTGTATAAACAAGGAAATATCTACACCGTGATCTGTATAAACATGGAAATATCTACACCGCCATCTCTATAAACATGGAAATATCTACACCCCTATCTGTATAAACATGGAAATATCCTCACTGCTATCTCTATAAACAGGAAAAATCAACACCGCTATCTCTATGAACATGGAAATATCTACACCGCCATCTCTATAAACATGGAAATATCTACACCACTATCAGTATAAACATGGAAATATCTACACCGCTATCTGTTTAAACATCGAAATATCTCCACTGCAATCTCTATAAACATCGAAATATCTACAGCGCCATGTGTATAAACATGGAAATACTTACAAAGTTATCTGTATAAACATGCAAATTTCTACACCGCTATCTCTATAAACATGTAAATATCTACACAGCCATGTGTATATACATGGAAATATCTACACCGCTATCTATATAAACATGGAAATAACTACACCGCTATGTGTATAAACATGGAAATATCTACACCGCCATCTACATATCCATGGAAATATCTGTGCCGCCATCTGTATAAACATGGAAATGTCTACACGGTCATCTGTGTAAGGATGGAAATATCAACACCGCCATCTGTACAAACATGGAAATATCTGCACAGCTATCTGTACAAACATGGAAATACCTACACCGCGGTCTGTATAAACATGGAAAAATCTGCACCGCTATCTGTATAAACATGGAAATGTCTACACCACTATCTCTATAAACATGGAAATATCTACACAGTGATCTGCATAAACATGGAAATATTTACAACGCTATCTGTATAAACATGGAAATTTCTACACCGTTATCTGTTTAAATATGGAAATATCTACACCGCTATCTCTATAAACATGGAAATATCTACACCGCCATATGTATAAACATGGAAATATCTATACAGTCATCTGTGTAAACATGGAAATATCTACACCACCATCTGTATAAACATGGAAATATCTTCAATGCCATCTGTATACACATGAAAATACCTACACGGCAATCTGTGTATAGATGGAAACATCAACACCGCCATCTGTACAAACATGGAAATATCTACACTTCTATCTCTATAAACATGGAAATATCTACACTGCGGTCTGTATAAACATGGAAATATCTACACCGGTATGTGTATAAACATGGAAATATCTACACCATGATCTGTATAAACATGGAAATATATACACCGCTATCTGTATAAACATGGAAATATCTGCACCGCTATCTCTATAAACATGGAAATATCTACAAAGACATCTGTATAAACATGGAAATACCTACACAGTCATGTGTAGGAACATTTAATTATCTACACTGCCATCTGTATAAACATAGAAATATCTACACAGCCCTCTGTATAAATATGGAAATATCTGCATAGGCATCTGTGTAAACATGGAAATATCTGCACCGCTATCTGTATAAACATGGAAATACCTACACCGCTGTCTCTATAAACATGGAAATATGTACACCGCTATGTGTATAAACATGGAAATATCTCCACTGCTCTCTGTATAAACATGGAAATATCTCCACCGTTATCTCTATAAACATGGATATATCTACAGCGCCATCTCTATAAACATTGAAATATCTACACTGCCATCTGTAAAATCATTGAAATATCTACACCGCGATCTGTATAAACATGGAAATATCCTCACCGCTATCTGTATAAACATGGAAATATCTACACAGCTATCTCTATAAACATGGAAATATCTACACCGCCATGTGTATAAACATGGAAATACCTACAAAGTCATCTGTATAAACATGGAAATATCCACACAGCCATCTGTGTAAACATGGAAATATCTACGCAGCCATCTGTATATACATGGAAATATCTACACCGCTATCTGTATAAACATGGAAATAACTACACCACTATTTATATAAACAAGGAAATATCTACACCGTGATCTGTATAAACATGGAAATATCTACACCGCCATCTCTATAAACATGGAAATATCTACACCCCTATCTGTATAAACATGGAAATATCCACACCGCTATCTCTGTAAACATGGAAAAATCAACACCGCTATCTCTATGAACATGGAAAATATCTACACCGTCATCTCTATAAAAATGGAAATATCTACACAACTATCAGTATAAACATGGAAATAACTACACCACTATTTATATAAACAAGGAAATATCTACACCTTGATCTGTATAAACATGGAAATATCTACACCCCTATCTGTATAAACATGGAAATATCCACAACGCTATCTGCATAAACATGGATATGTCTCTGCTGCTATCTCTATAAACATCGAAATATCTACACCGCCATCTTTATAAACATGGAAATACTTACAGTTATCAGTATAAACATGGAAATATATACACCGCCATCTGTATAAACATGGAAATATCTACACAGACATGTGTATATACATGGAAATATCTACACCGCTGTCTATATAAACATGGAAATAACTACACCGCTATGTGTATAAACATGGAAATATCTACACCGCCATCTAAATATCCATGGAAATATCTGTGCCGCCATCTGTATAAACATGGAAATATCTACACGGTCATCTGTGCATAGATGGAAATATCAACACCGCCATCAGTACAAACATGGAAATATCTGCACCGCTATCTGTTTAAAGATGGAAATATCTACACCGCGGTCTGTACAAACATGGAAATATCTACACCGCTATCTGTATAAACATGGAAATATCTACACCGCTATCTCTATAAACATGGAAATATCTACACCGTGATCTGTATAAACATGGAAATATTTCCACCGCTATTTGTATAAACATGGGAATTTCTACACCGTTATCTCTATAAATATGGAAATATCTACACCGCTATCTCTATAAACGTGGAAATATCTACACCGCCATCTCTATAAACATGGAAATATCTTCAATGCCATCTGTATAAACATGAAAATACCTACACGGCAACCTGTTTATAGATGGAAACATCAACACCGCCATCTGTACAAACATGGAAATATCTACACTGCTATCTCTATAAACATGGAATTATCTACACTGCGGTCTCTATAAACATGGAAATGTCTACACCGGTATGTGTATAAACATGGAAATATCTACACCATGATCTGTATAAACATGGAAATATAAACACCGCTATCTGAATAAACATGGAAATATCTGCACCGCTATCTCTATAAACATGGAAATATCTATAAAGACATCTGTATAAACATGGAAATGCCTACAAAGTCATCTGTATAAACATGGAAATATCTACACAGCCATCTGTATAAACATGGAAATATCTACACCACCATCTGTGTAAACATGGATATATCTACACCGCAAACTGTATAAACATGGAAATATCTACAACGCCATCTGCATGTCCATGGAAATATCAACACCGACATCTGTACAAACATGGAAATATCTACACCGCTATCTCTATAAACATGGAAATATCTGCACTGCGATCTGTAAAAACATGGAAATACCTATACAGTCATCTGTATAAACATGGAAATATCTACAATGCCATCTGTATACACATGGAAATATCTACACAGCCATCTTTATAAACATGTGAATATCTACACTGCTATCTCTATAAACATGGAAATATCTACAGCGCCATCTCTATAAACATGAAAATATCTACACTGACATCTCCATAAACATGGAACTAACTTCTCCGCCATCTGTATAAACTTGGAAACATCTACACCGCCATCTGTGTGAACAAGGAAATATCTACAATGCCATCTTCATAAAGATATAAATATCTGCTCCACGAGCTGTATAAACATGGAAATATCAACATCGCTATCTGTATAAACGTGGAAAAACCAACACCGCTATCGGTATAAACATGGAAATATCTACAACGCCATCTATATAAACATGGAAATATCTAAAGCGCTATGTCTATAAACATGGAAATACCTACACCGCTATCTCTATAAACATGGAAATATCTACACCGCTATCTGTATAAACATGGAAATATCTACATCGCTATCTGTATAAACATGGAAATATCTACACTGCGATCTGTACAAACATGGAAATATATACACCGCGATCTGTATAAACATGGAAATATCTTCACCACTATCTGTATATACATGGAAATAACTACACCGCTATCCGTATAAAAATGGTAATATCTAAACCACAATCTATATAAACATGGAAATATCTACACCGCCATCTATATAAACATGGAAATATCTTCAATGCCATCTGTAGAAAGATGGAAATATCTACACCGCAATCTGTGTAAACATGGAAATATCAACACCGATATCTGTAAAAACATGGAAATATCTACAGAGCTATCTGTATAAACATGGAAATATCTACACCGCGATCTGTATAAACATGGAAATATCTACACCGCTATCTGTATAAACATGGAAATATCTACACAGCTATCTCTATAAACATTGAAATATCTACACCGCCATCTGAAAAAACATGGAAATACCTACAAAGTCATCTGTATAAACATGGAAATATCTACACAGCCATCTGTATAAACCTGGAAATATCTACACAGCCAACTCTATATACATGGAAATATGTACACCGTTATCTGTGTGATCATGGAAATAACTACACCGCTATTTTTATAAACAAGCAAATATCTACACCGTGATCTGTATAAACATGGAAATATCTACAGCGCCATCTCTATAAACATGGAAATATCTTCACCCCTATCTGTATAAACATGGAAATATCCACACCGCTGTCTCTATAAACATGGAAAAATCAACACCGCTATCTCTATGAACATGGAAATATCTGCACCGCCATCTCTATAAACATGGAAATATCTACACCACGATCAGTATAAACATGGAAATATCTACAACGCTATCTGTATAAACATGCAAACATCTCCACTGCTATCTCTATAAACATCGAAATATCTACACCGCCATCTGTATAAACATGGAAATACTTACAAAGTTATCTGTATAAACATGGAAATATCTACACCGGTATCTGTATAAACATGGAAATATCTACAGCACGATCTGTATAAACATGGAAAGATATACAGCGCTATATGTATAAACATGGAAATATCTGCACCGCTATCTCTATAAACATGGAAATATCTACAAAGCCATCTGTATAAACATGGAAATACCTACACAGTCATGTGTAGGAACATGGAAAATCTACACTGCAATCTGTATAAACATAGAAATATCTACACAGCCCTCTGTATAAATATGGAAATGTCTGATAGGCATCTGTGTAAACATGGAATTATCTGCACCGCTATGTGTATAAACATGGAAATACATACACCACTGTCTGTATAAACATGGAAATATGTACACGGCTATGTGTATAAACATGGAAATATCTCCACCGTTATCTGTTTAAACATGGAAATATCTACAGCGCCATCTCTATAAACATTGAAATATCTACACTGCCATCTGTAAAAACATGGAAATATCTACACAGTCATCTGAATAAACATGGAAATATCTACACCACCATCTGTATAAACATGGAAATAGCTACAATACCATCTGTATACACATGGAAATATCTACACAGACATCTGTATAAATATGGAAATATCTACACGGCCATCTGTATAAACATGGAAATATAGACACCGCTATCTGTATAAACATGGAAATATCTGCACCGCTATCTCTATAAACATGGAAATATCTACAAAAACATCTGTATAAACATGGAAATACCTACACAGTCATGTGTAGGAACATTTAAATATCTACACTGCCATCTGTATAAACATAGAAATATCTACACAGCACTCGGTATAAATATGGAAATATCTGCATAGGCATCTGTGTAAACATGGAAATATCAGCACCGCTATCTGTATAAACATGGAAATACCTACACCGTTACCTGTATAAATATGGAAATGTCTACACCACTATCTCTATACACATGGAAATACCCACACCACTTGCAGTATAAACATGGAAATATCTACACTGCAATCTCAGTAAACATGGGAATATCTACACCGCCATCTATGTAAACATGAAAATATCTACACTGCCATCTTCAGAAACATGGCAGTATCTACACCGTCATCTGTATAAATATAGAAATATCTACACCACTATCTCTATAAAGATGGAAATATTTAAACCGCTATCTCTATAAACATGGAAATAACTACAGCACTATCTCTATAAAGATGGAAATATTTAAACCGCTATCTCTATAAACATGGAAATACCTACACCACTATCTCTCTAAACATGGAAATATCTACACCGCCATCTGTATTAGCATGGAAATATCTACACCGTCATCTGTATAAACCGGGAAATATCTACACTATCATCTAAATAAACATGGAAATATCTAGAGAGAACTCTGTATAAACATGGAAATATCGACACAGCCATCTGTATAAACATGGAAATATCTACACCGCTATCTGTATAAACATGGAAATATCTACACCACTATGTGTATTAACGTGGAAATATCTCCATTTCTATCTGTATAATCATGGACATACCTCCACCGCAATCTCTATAAACATGAAAATATCTACATGGCTATCTCTATAAACATGGAAATATCTACACTGCCATCTGCACAAACATGGAAATATCTACACAGTCATCTGTAGAAACATGGAAATATCTACACCGCTATCACTATAAACATGGAAATAACTACACCGCTATCTCTATAAACTTGGAAATATCTACACCGCTATCTCCATCAACATGGAAATATACACACCGCCATATCTTTAAACATGGAGGTATCTACAACGCCATCTACATAAACAAGAAAATATCTACACTGCCATCTATATAAACATGGAAATATCTACACAGCCATCTCTATAAACATGGGAATATCTACACTGCCATTTGTAGAAAGATGGAAATGTCTACACCGCCATCTGTATAAACGTGGAAATATCTACACCGCTATCTGTATAAACATGGAAATATCTACACCACAATCTGTATAATCATGGAAATATCTACACCGCTATCTGTATAAACATGGAAATACCTACAAAGTCATCTGTATATACTTGGAAATATCTACACAGCCATCGGTATAAACATGGAAATACCTACACAGCCATCTGTATATACATGGAAATATCTACACCGCTATCTGTATAAACATGGAAATAACTACACCGCTATTTGTATAAACAAGCAAATATCTACACCGTGATCTGTATAAACCTGGAAATATCTACACCGCGATCTCTATAAACATGGGAATATCTACACCCCTATCTTTATAAACATGGAAATATCCACACCGCTATCTCTATAAACATGGAAAAATCAACACTGCTATCTCTATGAACATCGAAATATCTACACCGCCATCTCTATAAACATGGAAATATCTACACCACGATCAGTATAAACATGGAAATATCTACACCGCTATCTTTATAAACATGGAAATATCTCCACTGCTATCTCTATAAACATGGAAATATCTACACTGCCATCTGTATAAACATGGAAATATCTACACAGCCATGTGTATATACATGGAAATATCTGCACCGCTATCTATATAATCATGGAAATTACTACACCGCTACCTGTATAAACATGGAAATATCTACACTGCCATCTACATAACCATGGAAATATCTACGCGGCCATCTGTATAAACATGGAAATATCTACACGGTCATCTGTGTATAGATGGAAATATCAACACCGCCATCTGTACAAACATGGAAATATCTGCACTGCTATCTGTATAACCATGGAAATATCTACACCACGGTCGGTATAAACATGGAAATATCTACACCGCTATCTGTATAAACATGGAAATATCTACACCGCTATCTATTGAAACATAGAAATATCTACACCGTGATCTGTATAAACATGGAAATATTTACACCGCTATCTGTATAAACATGGAAATTTCTACACCATTATCTGTATAAATATGGAAATATCTACACCGCTATCTGTAAAAACATGGAAATATCTACACCGCTATCTGTATAAACATGGAAATATCTACACCGTGATCTGTATAAACATGGAAATATCTACACCGCGATCTGTATAAACATGGAATTATCCTCACCGCTATCTGTATAAACATGGAAATATCTACACCGCTATCTCTATAAACATGGAAATATCTACACGGTGATCTGTATAAACATGGAAATATTTACACCGCTATCTGTATAAACATGGAAATTTCTACACCGTTATCTGTATAAATATGGAAATATCTACACCGCTATCTCTATAAACATGGAAATATCTACACCGCCATATGTATAAACATGGAAATACCTATACAGTCATCTGTGTAAACATGGAAATATCTACACCACCATCTGTATAAACATGGAAATATCTTCAATGCCATCTGTATACACATGAAAATAACTACACAGCAATCTGTGTATAGATGGAAACATCAACACCGTCATCTGTACAAACATGGAAATATCTACACTTCTATCTCTATAAACATGGAAATATCTACACTGCGGTCTGTATAAACATGGAAATATCTACACCGGTATGTGTATAAACATGGAAATATCTGCACCGATATCTCTATAAACATAGAAATATCTACAAAGACATCTGTATAAACATGGAAATACCTACACAGTCATGTGTAGGAACATTTAATTATCTACACTGCCATCTGTATAAACATAGAAATATCTACACAGCCCTCTGTATAAATATGGAAATATCTTCATAGGCATCTTTATAAACATGGAAATATCTGCACCGCTATCTGTATAAACATGGAAATACCTACACCGCTGTCTCTATAAACATGGAAATATGTACACCGCTATGTGTATAAACATGGAAATATCTCCACTGCACTCTGTATAAACATGGAAATATCTCCACCGTTATCTGTACAAACATGGAAATATCTACAGCGCCATCTCTATAAACATTGAAATATCTACACTGCCATCTGTAAAAACATTGAAATATCTACACCGCGATCTGTATAAACATGGAAATATCCTCACCGCTATCTGTATAAACATGGAAATATCTACACAGCTATCTCTATAAACATGGAAATATCTACACCGCCATCTGTATAAACATGGAAATACCTACAAAGTCATCTGTATAAACATGGAAATATCTACACAGCCATCTGTATAAACATGGAAATATCCACACCGCAATCTCTGTAAACATGGAAAAATCAACACCGCTATCTCTATGAACATGGAAAATATCTACACCGCCATCTCTATAAAAATGGAAATATCTACACCACTATCAGTATAAACATGGAAATATCTACACCGCTATCTGCATAAACATGGAAATATCTCCACTGCTATCTCTATAAACATCGAAATATCTACACCGCCATCTGTATAAACATGGAAATACTTACAAAGTTATCAGTATAAACATGGAAATATATACACCGCCATCTGCATAAACATGGAAATATCTACACAGCCATGTGTATATACATGGAAATATCTACACCGCTATCTATATAAACATGGAAATAACTACACCGCTATGTGTATAAACATGGAAATATCTACACCGCCATCTAAATATCCATGGAAATATCTGTGCCGCCATCTGTATAAACATGGAAATATCTACACGGTCATCTGTGCATAGATGGAAATATCAACACCGCCAGCAGTACAAACATGGAAATATCTGCACCGCTATCTGTATAAAGATGGAAATATCTACACCGCGGTCTGTACAAACATGGAAATATCTACACCGCTATCTCTATAAACATGGAAATATCTACACAGCCATGTGTATATACATGGAAATAACTACACCGCAATCTATATAAACATGGAAATAACTACACCACTATCTGTATCAACATGGAAATATCTACACCGCCATCTATATATCCATGGAAATATCTGCGCCGCCATCTGTATAAACATGGAAATATCTACACCACCATCTGTATAAACATGGAAATATCTACAATGCCATCTGTATACACATGGAAATACCTACACGGCAATCTGTGTATAGATGGAAACACCAACACCGCCATCTGTACAAACATGAAAATATCTACACTGCTATCTCTATAAACATGGAATTATCTACACTGCGGTCTGTATAAACACGGAAATATCTACACCGGTATCTGTATAAACATGGAAATATCTACACAGCCATGTGTATATACATGGAAATATCTCCACCGCTATCTATATAAACATGGAAATAACTACACCGCTATTTGTATAAACATGGAAATATCTCCACTGCTATCTCTATAAACATCGAAATATCTACACCTCCAGCTGTATAAACATGGAAATACAAAGTTTTCTGAATAAACATGGAAATATCTACACCGCCATCTGTATAAACATCGAAATACCTTCACCGCTATGTCTATAGTCATGGAAATACCTACACCGCTATCACTATAAACATGGAAATATTTACACCGTGATCTGCATAAACATGGAAATATTTACACCGATATCTGTATAAACATGGGAATTTCTACACCGTTATCTGTATAAATATGGAAATATCTACACCGCTATCTCTATAAACATGGAAATATCTACACCGCCATCTGTATAAATATGGAAATACCTATACAGTCATCTGTGTAAACATGGAAATATCTACACCACCATCGGTATAAACATGAAAATATCTACACAGCCATCTGTATAAACATGGAAATATCTACAATGGTAACTGTGTAAACGTGGAAATATCTACACCACTATCTGTGTAAACATGGAAATATCTACACCGCTATCTGTATAAACATGGAAATAACTACACCGTCATCTGCATGTCCATGGAAATATCTACGCTGCCATCTGTATAAACATGGAAATATCTACACGGCCATCTGTGTATAGATTGAAATATCAACACCGCCATCTGTAGAAATATGGAAATATCTACACCGCTATCTCTATAAACATTTAAATATCTGCACTGCCATCTGTAAAAACATGGAAATACCTAGACAGTCATCTGTATAAACATGGAAATATCTACAATGCCATCTGTTTACACATGGAAATATATACACAGCCATCTGAATAAACATGTAAATATCTACACTGCTATCTCTATAAACATGGAAATATCTACACCGCCATCTCTATAAACATGAAAATATCTTCACTGCCATCTCCATAAACATGGAACTAACTACTCCGCCATCTGTATAAACATGAAAGCATCTACTCCGCCAACTGTCTGAATAATGAAATATCTACAATGCCATCGGTATAAAGATATAAATATCTGCACCGCGAGCTGTATAAACTTGTAAATATCTACATCGCTGACTGCATAAGCATGGAAATACCAACATCGCTATTGGTATAAACATGGAAATATCTACAACGCCATCTATATAAACATGGAAATATCTACACCGCTATGTCTATAAACATGGAAATACCTACAGCGCTATCTGTATAAACATGGAAATATCCACACCGCCATCTGCATATCCATGGAAATATCTGCAACGCCATCTGTATAAAGATGGAAATATCTACACGGCAATCTGTGTACAGATGGAAATATCAACACCGCCATCTGTACAAACATGGAAATATCTGCACCGCTATCTTTATAAACATAGAAATACCTACACTGCAGTCTGTATAAACATGGAAATATCTACACCGGTATCTGAATAAACATGGAAATATCTACACCACAATCTGTATAAACATGGAAATATTTACACCGCTATCTGTATAAACCTGGAAATATCAACACTGCTATCTCTATAAATATGGAAATATCTACACCGCCATAAGTATAAACATGGAAATAACTACACAGTCATGTGTAGGAAGATGGAAATATCTACACCACCGTTTGTATAAAGCTGGAAATATCTAAAACGTTGTCTGTATAAACATGGAAATATCTACACAGTGATCTGTATAAACATGGAAATATGTACAGCACTCTCTGAATAAAGATGGAAATATCTACACCGCTATCTGTAAAAACATGGAAATATCTACACCACTATCTGTATAAATATGGAAATATTTACACCACTATCTCAATAAACATGGAAATATCTACACCGCTATCTCTATAAACATGGAAATATCTACAACGCCATCTGTATTAACATGGAAATATCTACACAGTCATCTGTATAAACCTGGAAATATCTACATTGTCATCTATATAAACATGGAAATATCTACAGAGAATTCTGTATAAACATGGAAATATCGGCACAGCCATCTGTATAAACATGGAAATATCTACACCGCTATCTGTATAAACATGGAAATATCTACACCGCTATGTGTATTAACGTGGAAATATCTCCATTGCTATCTGTATAAACATGGACATGTCTCCACCGCAATCTGTATAAACATGAAAATATCTACACCGCTCTGTCTATAAACATGGAAATATCTACACTGAGATCTCTACAAACATGGAAATATCTACACAGTCATCTGTAGAAATATGGAAATATCTACACCGCTATCTCTATAAACATGGAAATAACTACACTGCTATCTCTATAAACATGGAAATATCTACACCGCTATCTCCATCAACATGGAAATATATACACCGCCATCACTTTAAACATGGAGATATCTACAACGCCATCTACATAAACAAGAAAATATCTACATTGCCATCTATATAAACATGGAAATATCTACACAGCCATCTCTATAAACATAGAAATATCTACACCGCCATTTGTAGGAAGATGGAAATATTTACACCACCATCTGTATCAACGTGGAAATATCTACGCCGCTATCTGTATAAACATGGAAATATCTACACTGCAATCTGTATAAACATGAAAATATCTACACCGCTATCTGCATAAACATGGAAATATCTACACCGCCATCTGTAAAAACATGAAAATATCTACATAGTCATCGGTATAAACATGGAAATATCTACAACTCCATCTGTATAAACATGGAAATATCTACACCGCTATCTCCATAAACATGGGAATACCTACACCACAATCTGTATAAAGATGGAAGTATCTACAACGCTATCTCTATAAAATGGAAATATATACACCGTTATCTCTATAAACTTGGAAATATCTACACTGCCATTTGTATAAACATAGAAATATCTCCAGCGCTATCTGTATAAACATGGAAATATCGCCACCGCTCTCTGTATAAACATGGGAATATCTACACCGCTATCACTATAAACATAGAAACATCTACACCACTATCGGTATAAACATGGAAATATCTACACTGCTATCTTTATAAACATGGAAATTTCTTCATAGCTATCTGAATAAACATGTAAATACCTCCATCGCTATCTCTATAAAAATGGAAATAACTACAACGCTATCTTTATAAACATAGAAATATCTACACCGCTATCTGTATAAACATGGAAATATCTACAAAACTGTGTAAACATGGAAATATCTACACAGCTATCTGTGTAAACATGGAAATATGTACACCACTATCTGTGTAAAGATGGAAATATCTACTCCTCAATCCCTGCAAATATGGAAATATCTACAGCGCTGTCTCTGTTAACATGGAAATATCTACACTGCTCTCTGTATAAACATGGAAATATCTACACCGCTATGTGTATAAACAAGAAATATCTACACCGCTATCTGTATAAACATGGAAATATCTCCACCGCTGTCTGTATAAACATGGAAACATCTACACCACTATCTGTATTAACATGGAAATATCTACAACGCTATCAGTGTAAACATGGAATTATATACGCCGCTATCTGTGTAAAGATGGAAATATCTTCACCGCAATCTGTTCCAAGATGGAAATATCTACACCGCTATTTCTATAAACTGGGAAATATCTGCACCGTTATATGTACAAACATGGAAATATCTACACCGCTATCTCCAAAAACATGGAAATGTCTACACCACCATCTGTATAAACATGGAAATATCTACACAGCCATCTGTATAAACATGAAAATATCTACACAGTCATCTGTATATACATGGAAATATCTACACCGCAATCTGTATAAACATAGAAATATCTACACTGCCATCTGTAGAAAGATGGAAATATCTGCACTATGATCTGCATAAACATGGAAATATCTACACCTCTACCTGCATAAACATGGAAATATCTACACCGCTATCTGTATAAATATGTAAATATCTACACCGCTATCTGTATAAACATGGAAATAACTACAACACTATTTGTTTAAACATGGAAATATCTACACAGCTATCTGAGTAAACATGGAAATATGTACACGGCTATCTGTGTAAAATGGAAATGTCTACACCACAATCTGTGCAAATATGGAAATATATACACCGGTATCTCTGTAAGCATGGAATTATCTACACCGCTATCTGTATAAACATCGAAATATCTACACCGCTATCTGTATAAACATGGAAATATCTACACCGCTATCTCTATAAACATGGAAATATCTACACCGCAATCTCTATAAACATGGAAATGTCTACACCGCTATCTGTATAAATATGGAAATATCTACATGGATATCTCTATAAACACGGAAATATCTACACCGCAATCTGTATAAACAAGGAAATACCTACACGGTCATCTGTATAAACATGGAAATATCTACAGAACTATTTGAACATACATGAAAATATCTACACTGCCATCTGAATAAACATGGAAGTATCCACACAGCCATCTGTATAAACTTGGAAATATCTACACCACCATCTGTATAAACATGGAAATATCTACACCACTATCAGTATCAATATGGAAATATGTACACCGCTATCTATATAAACATGGAAATGCCTACACCGCTATCCATATAAACATCGAAATTTGTACATGGCTATCTCTATAAACATGGAAATATATACACCGCCATCTGTATAAACATGGAAATAACTAAACTGTCATCTATATATACATGGAAATATCTACACAACTATTTGCATAAACATGGAAATATCTACAATGACATCTGTATAAATATGGAACTATCCACAAAGCCATCTGTATAAACATGGCAATATCTACACAGCCATCTCTATAAACATGGAAATATACTCACAGCTATCTGTATAAACATGGAAATAGCCACACCGCTATCTGTATAAACATGGAAATATCTACACCGCCATCTGTAAAAACATGGAAATTTCTGCACAGTCATCTGTATAAACAAAGAAATATCTACACCTCCATCTGCATAAACATGGAAATATCTACACTGACATCTGTATACACATGGAAATATCTACAGAGCCATTCGTATAAACATGGAAATATCTACACCGCTATCTCTATAAACATGGAAATATGTATACCGCAATCTGTATAAACATGGAAATATCTGCACCGCTATCTGTATAAACTTGGAAATATCTACACCGCCATCTGTATAAACATGGAAATATCTTCTCCGTTATCTGTATAAACTTGGAAATATCTACACCCCTATGTATATAAACATGGAAATATCTACACCGCTATCTGTATAAACATGGAAATATCTCCACCGCTATCTGTATAAACATGGAAATATCTCCAACGCTATCTGTATAAACATGGAAATATCTACACCGGTATCTGTATTAACATGGAAATATCTACAACGCTGTCTGTATAATCATGGAAATATCTCCACCGCTATCTGTATAAACATGGAAATATCTACACCGCTCTCTTTATAAACATGGTAATACCTTCACCGCTATCTGTATAAACATGGAAATATCTACGCAGTCATCTGTATATACATGGAATTATCTATACCACAATCTCTATAAACATGGAAATATCTAAATTGCCATCTATATACACATGCAAATATCTACACAGCCATCTGTATAATCATGGAAATGTCTACACCGCTATCTCAATAAACATGGAAATATATACACCGTCATCTCTATAAGCATGAAAATATCTACACTGCCATCTCAATAAACATGGAACTATCTCCACTGCCATCTGTGTAAACATGGGAATATCTACACCGCTATATTTATAAACATGGAAATGTCTACACTGCCGTCTGTATAAAGATGGAAATATCTACGCCGTGAGCAGTATAAACATGGAAATATCTACACAAATATCTCTATAAACATGGAAATACCTACAAAGCCATCTCTGTAAACATGGAATTATCTACACTGCTATCTCTGTAAACATAGAAATATCTACACAGCCGTCTCTTTAAACATGGAAATATCCACAACGCCATCTGCATAAACATGGAAATATCTACACCGCTATCTTTATAAACATGGAAATATCCACAACACTATCTGTGTAAACATGGAAATATCTGCACAGCCAACTGTGAAAACCTGGAAATATGTACACTGCTATCTGTGTAAAGATGGAAATATCTACACCGCAATCTCAATAAACGTGGAAATATCTGCACTTCAACCTCTATAAACATGGAAATATCTGCACCGCTATCTCCATAAACATGGAAATATCTACACCGCAATCTGTATAAACATAGAAATAGCCACACCGCTATCTGTACAAACAATGAAATATCTACACCGCCATCTGTGAAAACATGGGAATATCTACACAGTCATCTGTATAAACATGGAAATATCTACACCTCCATCTGTATAAACATGGAAATATCCACACCACAATCTGTATAAACATAGAAATATCTACATTGCCATCTGTACACACATGGAAATATCTACACAGCCATCAGTATAAACATGGAAATATCTACCCCGCTACCTCTATAAACATGGAAATACGAACACCGCAATCTGTATGAACATGGGAATATCTACACCGATATCTGTATAAACATGGAAATATCTACACCGCTATCTGTATAAAGATGGAAATATCTCCACTGCTATCTGTACGAACAAGGAAATATCTACAATGCTGTCTGTATAAAGATGGAAATATCTACAACGCTATCTGTGTAAACATGGAAATATCTACACTGCTGTCTGTATAAAGATGGAAATATCTACGCCGTGAGCTGTATAAACCAGGAAATATCTACACTGCTATTTGTATAAACACGGAAATACCAACACCACTACCTGTATAAACATGGAAATATCTACACTGCTATCTGTATAAACATGGAAATATCTACACCACTATCTCTATAAACATGGAAATACCTACACCGCCATCTCTGTAAACATGTACTTATCTACACCGCTATATCTGTAAACCAAAAACATCTACACGGCCATCTCTATAAACATGGAAATAACTACAACCCCATCGGCATAAACATGGAAATATCTACACCGCCATCTGTATAAACATGGAAATATCTACACCACAATCTGTATAAACATAGAAATATCTACATTGCGATCTGTATACACATGGAAATATCTACACAGCCATCCGTATAAACATGGAAATATCTACCCCGATATCTCTATAAACATGGAAATATGTACACCGCAATCTGTATAAACATGGAAATATCTACACCGCTATCTGTATAAACATGGAAATATCTACACAGCTATCTGTGTAAACATGGAAATATGTACACCGCAATCTGTATAAACATGGAAATATCTACAATGCTATTTGTATACACGTGGAAATCTCTTCATCGCTATCTGTATAAACGTGGAAATATATCCACCGCTATCTGTACAAACGTGGAAATATCTACACCACTATCAGTATAAACATGGAAATATCTCCACCACTATCTGTGTAAACATGGAAAAATCTTCAACGCTATCTGTATAAACATAGAAATATCCACACAGCTATCTGTGTAAACTTGGAAATATCTACACTGCTATCTGTGTAAAAATGGAAATATCTCCACCGCAATCTGTGCAAAGATGGAAATATCTACAACGCTATCTCTTTAAACATGGAAATATCTACACCGCTATCTGTATAAAGATGGAAATATGTACACAGCCATCTGTATAATCATGGAAATAACTACACAGCCATCTGTATAAACATGGAAATATCTACACCACTATCTCCATAAACATGGAAATATCTACACCGCTCTCTGTGTAAACATGGAGATATCTACACTGCCAACTGTGGAAAGATGGAAATATCTACACCGCGATCTGTATAAACTAGGAAATATCTACACCGCGACCTGTATAAACATGGAAATATCTACAAGGGTATCTGTATAAACATGGAAATACCTACACCACGATCTGTATAAACAAGGAAATATAAACACAGCTATCTGTGTAAACTTGGAAATATCTACAGAGCTATCTGTGTAAAGATGGAAATATCTGCACCACAATCTGTGCAAAGATGGAAATATCTACACCGCTATCTCTATAAACATGCAAATATCTGCACCGCTATCTGTATAAACATGGAAATATCTACCACACTATCTGTATAAACAAGGATATATCTACACTGACATCTGTATAAACGTGGAAATATCTACACCGCTATCTCTATAACCATGGAAATATCTACACCGCCATCTATATAAACATGCAAATATCTACACAGTCGTCGGTAAAAACATGGAAATATCTACACCACCATCTCTATAAACATGGAAATATCTACAATACCATCTGTATACACATGGGAATATCTACAAAGCCATCTGTATAAACATGGTAATATCTACACCGCTGTCTCTGTAAATGTGGAAATATTTCCACCGCTATCTGCTTTAACATTGAAATATCTACACCACGATCAGTATAAATATGGAAATATCTCCACCGCTATCTGTATGAACATGGAAATATCTACAGCGCTATCTGTATAAACATGGAAATATCTACACCAGTATTTCTATAAACAAGGAGATATCTCCACCGCTATGTTTATAAACATGGAAATCCCTTCAACACTATCTCTATAAACATGGAAATACCTACACTGCCATCTCTATAGACATGGAAATATCTACACTGCTATCTGTATAAACATAGAAATATCTACACCGCCATCTCTATAAACATGGAAATATCTACACCGCCATCTGCATGAACATGGAAATATCTACACCGCTATCTGTGCAAAAATGGAAATATCTGCACCGCTATCTGTATAAACATGGAAATAACTACACCGCTGTCTGTATAAACATGTAAATATCTACAACGCTATCTCTGTAAACATGGAATTATATACACAGCTATCTGTCTAAACTTGGAAATATCTACCGGGCTATCTGTGTAAAGATGGAAATATCTGCACCGCAATCTGTGCAAAGAGGGAAATAACTACACCGCTATCTCTATAAACATGGAAATATCTACACCGCTATCTATATAAACATGGAAATATCTACACCACTATCTGTATAAACAAGGAAATATCTACACCGCCATATGTATAAACATGGAAATATGTACACCGCTATCTCTATAACCATGGAAATATCTACACCGCCATTTCTATAAACATGGAAATATCTACACTGACATATGTATACACATGGAAATTTCTTCACGGCCATCTGTATAAACATGGAAATATTTACACCCCTATCTCTATAAACTTGGAAATATCTACACCGCCATCTGCATAAACGTGGAAATATCTACACTGCCATCTGTATAAACATGGAAATAACTACACCCGTATCTCTATAAACATAGAAATACATACACCGCTATCTCTATAAACATGCAAATATCTACACCGCAATCTCTTTGAACATAGAAATATCTACACCGCCATCTCTATAAACATGAAAATATCTACACCGCCATCTCCATAAACATGGAACTATGTACACCGCCATATTTTTAAACATGGAAATGTCGACACCGCTATCTGTATAAACATGGAAATATCTACACCGCTATCTGTATAAACATGGAAATATCTCCACCGCTATCTCTATAAACATGGAAATAACTACACTGCCATCTCTATACACGTGGAAATAACTACACGCCCTCTCTATAAAAATACAAATATCTACACCGCCATCTCTATATTCATGGAAATGTCTACAGCGCTATCTGTATAAACAGCGAAATATCTACACAGCCGTCTCTATAAAAATGGAAATATCTACACCGCCATCTGTATATACATGGAAATAGCTACACAGACATCTGCATAAACATAGAAATACCTACACTGCCATCTGCATAAACATGGAAATATCTACACTGCCATCTGTATGAACATGTAAATATCTACACAGCTATCTCTATAAACATGGAAAAGTCTACACTGCTATCTTTATAAACGTGGAAATATCTACACCGCTATCTCTATGAACATGGAAATATCTACACCGCTATCTCTATAAACATGGGAATAACTGCAACGCTATCTGTATAAACATGGAAATATCTATACCGGTATCTTTGTAAACATGGAAATATCTACACCCCTATCTGTATAAACATGGAAATATCTACAAGGCTATCTGTGTAAACATGGAAATATATACACAGATATCTGTGTAAACATGGAAATATCTACACCGCTATCTGTGTAAACATGGAAATATCTACACTGCAATCTGTGCAAGGATGGAAACATCTATACCGCTATCTCTGTAAACATGGAAATATCTACACCGCTATCTGAAAAAACATGGAAATATCTTAACCGCTATCTGCATAAACATGGAAATATATACACCGCTATCAGTATAAACATGGAAATATCTACACCGCTATCTGTGTAAGCATGGAAATATCTACATCGCTATCTGTATAAACATGGAAATATCTCCAGCGCTATCTCTATAAACATGGAAATATCTACAACACTACCTGTATAAACATGGAAATATCTACAACACTATATGTGTAAACAGGGAAATATCTACACAGCTATCTGTGTAAACATGGAAATATGTACACCGATATCTGTATAAAAAAGGAAATATTTACACCACAATCTGTGCAAATATGCAAATATCTACACCGCTATTTCTGTGAACATGGAAATATCTACACCGGTATCTGAATAAACATGGAAATATCTACACCACGATATGTATAAACATGGAAATATCTACACAACGATCTGTATAAACATAGAAATATGTACACCGCTATCTGTATAAACAAGGAAATATCTACACCGCTATCATTATAAACATGGAAATATCTACATTTCAATCTGTATAAAAATGGAAATATCTACACTGCCATCTGTATAAACACGGAAATAGCTACACAGTCATCTGTATAAACATGGAAATCTCTACACAAATATCTGTATAAACATGGAAATATCTACACTGCCATCTGTATAAACATGAAAATATCTGCAACAATATCTGTGTAAAGATGGAAATATCTAGACCGCAATCTGTGCAAATATGAAAATACCTACAGTGCTATCTCTGTAAACATGGAAATATGTACACCACTATCTGTATAAACATGGAAATATCTATACCACTATCTGTATAAACATGGAAATATCTACATCGCCATCTCTATAAACATGGAAATATCTACACCGCCATCAGCATAAACATGGAAATAACTACACCGCCATCCGTACAAACATGGAATTATCTACACCGCCATCTCTATAAACATAGAAATATGTACACTGCCATCTGTAGAAAGATGGAAATGTCTACGCAAAGATCTGCATAAAGATGGAAATATCTACACCGCTATCTCTATAAACAAGGAAATACCTACACCGTAATCTGTATAAACATGGAAATAACTACACCGCTATCTGTATAAACTTGGATATATCTACACCGCCATCTGTATAAACATGGAAATTTCTACAACGCTACCTGTATAAACATGGAAATATCTACACCGCTCTCTCTATAAACATGGAAATATCTACACCGCTATCTGTATAAACCTGGAAACATCTACACCGCTATCTGTATAAACATGGAAAATCTACACCGCTGTCTCTATAAACATGGAAATACTTACACTGCCATCTGTAAAAAGATGGAAATATCGACACCGCGAGCGGTATAAACATGGAAATATATTCACCAATATCTGTTTAAACATGGAAATATATACACCACTATCTCTATAAACATGGAAATACCTACACCGCCATCTCTGTAAACATGGAAATATCTACACCGCTATCTCTATAAACATTGTAAAATCTACACTGCCATCTCTAAAAAAATGGAAATATCTACACCGCCATGTGCATAAACATGGAAATATCTACACCGCCATCTGTATAAACATGGAAATATCTACACCGCCATCGGTATAAACAACGAAATATCTACACTGCCATCTGTAGAAAGATGGAAGTATCTACACTGCGATCGCTATAAACATGGAAATTTCTACAACGTTACCTGTATAAACATGGAAATATCCACACCGCTCTCTCTATAAACATGGAAATATCTACACCGCTATCTGTATAAACATGGAACTATCTACACCGCTATCTGTATAAACATGGAAATATCTACACCGCTATCTCTATAAACATGGAAATATCTACACCGCTACCTCTATAAACATGGTAATGTCTATACGGCTATCTCCATAATCATGGAAATTTCTACAACGCTATCTGTATACACATGGAAATATCTACACAGCTATCTGTGTAAACAAGGAAATATCTACACCGCTATCAGTGCAAAGATGGAAATATGTACGAAGCTATCTATGTAAATATGGAAATATCTACACCGCTATCTGTATAAACATGGAAATATCTACACCACTATCTGTATAATCATGTTAATATCTACACCGCTATCTCTATAAACATGGAAATATCTACACCGCCATCTGTACAAACATGGAAATATTTACACCGCGATCTCTATAAAAATGGAAATCTGTACACTGCCATCTCTGGAAAGATGGAAATATCTACATCGCTATCTCTATAAACATGGAAATATCTACACCGCCATCTGTATAAACATGGAAATATCTCCACCACGATCTGTATAAACAAGGAAATATCTCCACAGCTATCTGCGTAAACATGGAAATATCTACATCGCTATCTGAATAAACACGGAAATATCTACAACCCTATCTGTGTAAACATGGAAATATCTACAAAGGTATCTGCGTAAACTAAGAAATATCTACACCGCTATCTGTGTAAAGATGGAAATATCAGCACCGCAATCTTTGCAAAGAAGGAAATATCTACACCGCTATCTCTGTAAACATGAAATTATCTACACTGCTATGTGTATAAACATGGAAATATCTGCACCTCCATCTGTATAAACATTGAAATACCTACACCGCCATCTGTATAAACATGGAAATATCTAAACCGCGAGCTTTGTAAACATGGAAATATCTACACCGTTATCGGTATAAGTATGGAAAAATCTACACTGTTATCTAAATAAACATGGAAATAACTACACCGCCATCTGTATATACATGGAAATATCTACACCACTATCTCTATAAACATGGAAATATCTACACTGCAATCTGTATGAACATTCAAATATCTACACAGTCATCTGTATAAACATGGGAATATCTACACCACCATCTGTATAAACATGGAAATATCTAAACCACCATCTCTATAAACATGGAAATATCTACATTACCATATGTATACACATGGAAATATGTTCACGCCATCTGTATAAACATGGAAATATTTACACCGCTATCTGTATAAACATGGAAATATCTACACCGCTACCTGCATAAACATGGAAATATGTACATCGCCATCTGTATAAACATGGAAATATCTACAACGCTATCTGTATAAACGTGGAAATATCTACACCGCTAGCTGTATAAACGTAGAAATATCTACAACGCTATCTGTATAAATGAGGAAAGCTCTACATCGCTATCTGTGTAAACGTGGAAACATCTACACCGCTATCTGTATATACATGGAAATATCTACACCAGTATCTGTATACACATGGAAATATCTACATCGCCATCTGCATAAACTTGGAAATATCTACACCGCTATCTCTATAAACCTGGAAATATCTACACCGCTATCTGTGTAAACATAGAAATATTCACACAGCTATCTGTGTAAAGTTGGAAGTATCTACACCGATATCTGTGCAAAAATGGAAATATCTACAACGCTATCTCTGTAAACATGGAAATATCTACACCGATATATGTATAAACATGGAAATGTGTACACCGCCATCTGTATAAACATGGAAATATCTACACCGCCATCTGAATAAACATGGAAATATCTACACCGCCATTTGTATAAACATGGAAATATCTACACCGCTATCTGTATAAATATGGAAATATATACAACGCTATCTCTAATAAACATGGAAATATCTACACCACTATCTCTATAAACATGGAAATATATACACCGCCATCTGTATAAACATGCAAATATCTTCACATTCATCTGTATAATCTTGGAAATATCTACACCACTATCTTTATAAACATGGAAAAAGCTAAACTGCCATCTGTATACACATGGAAAATATCTACACAGCCATCAGTACAAACATGGAAATATCTACAAAGCTATCTGTATAAACATGGAAATATCTACACCGCTATGTGTATAAACATGGAAATATCTTAACCACTATCTCTATAAACATGGAAATACGTACACCGCCATCTCTATAAACATGGAAATATCTACATCGCCATCTGCATGAACATGGAAATATCTACACCGCTATCAGTATAAACATGGAAATATCTACACCACCATCTGTAAAAACATGGAAATATCTACAGCGCTATCTGTATAAATATGGAAATATCTACACCTTTATCTCTATAAACATGGAAATAACTACACAGCTATCTGAATAAACATGGAAATACCTACACCGCTATTTGTATGATCATGGAAATATCTACACCGCTATCTCTATATCATGGAAATATCTGCACCGTTATCTGAATAAACATGTAAATACAAACACCGCTATCTGTATAAACATGGAAATATCTACACCATGATCTGTAAAAACATGGAAATATCTCCACCGCCATCTGTATAATCATGGAAATATCTACACCGACATCTGTGTAAACATGGAAATAACTACACCGCTATCTGTATAAATATGGAAATATCTACAATGTTATCTCTATAAACATGTTAATATCTACACCGCTATCAGTATAAACATGTAAATATCTACATCGCTATCTGTATAAACATGGAAATAACTCCACCTCTATCTGTATGAACATGGAAATATCTACACCGCTATCAGTATAAACATGGAAATATCTACACTGCCATCTCTATAAACATGGAAATATCTACACCGCCGTCAACATAAACATGGAAATAACAACCCCGCCATCTGTATGAACATGGAATTACCTACACCGCCATCTCTATAAACATAGAAATATATACACTGCCATCTGCAGAAAGATGGAATTATCTACATCGAGATCTGCATAAATATGGAAATATCTAAACCACTATCTCTATAAATATGGAAATACCTACACCGTAATCTGTATAAACATGGAAATATCTACAATGCTATCTGTATAAACAAGGAAATATCTACACCGCTATCTGTATAAATTTGGATATATCTACACCACCATCTGTATACACATGGAAATACCTCCACCACTATCTGCATAAACACGAAAATATCTACACCGCTGTCTGTATAAACATTGAAATATCTACAAGGCTATCTGTATAAACATGGAAATATCTCTACCGCAATCTCTATCAACATGGAAATATCTACACCGCTATCATAATAAACATGGAAATATCTACACCACTATCTGTATAAACATGGAAATATCTACAACACTATCTTTGTAAGCTTGGAAATATCTACAAAGCTATCTGTGTCAACATGGAAATATGTAAGCCGCTATCTGGTTAAAGATGGAAATATCTACACAGCAATCTGTGCAAATATGGGAATGTCTATACCGTTATCTCTGTAAAGATGGAAATATCTACACCGCTGACTATATAAACATGGAAATATCTACACCGCTATCTGTATAAACATGGAAATATCTACACCGCTCTCAGTATAAACCTGGAAATATCTACATGGCCTTCTCTATAAACATGGAAATATCTAAACTGCCATCTGTGTAAACATAGAAATACGTACAAAGTCATCTGTACAAACATGGAAATATCTACACCACTATCTGTATAAACATGGAAATATCTACACTGCCATCTGTATAAACATGGAAATATCTACACAGCCATCTGTATACAGATGGAAGTATCTAAACTGCCATCTGTATAAACATGGAAATATATACACAGTTATCTGCATATACATGGAAATATCTACACCACTATCTGTATAAACATGGAAATATGTACACTGCCATCTGTATAAACATGGAAATATCTACACTGCCATCTGTATAAACATGGAAATATCTGCACCGCTATCTGTATAAACATGGAAATATCTACAACACTATCTGTGTTAACATGGAAATATCTACACCGCTATCTCTCTAAACATGGAAATATGTACACCGCCATCTGTGTAAAGATGGAAGTACCTATACCGCAATCTGTGCTAATATGGAAATATCTACACCTCTATCTCTGTAAACATGGAAATATCTACACCGCTGTCTGTATAAACATGGAAATATCTACACCGCAATCTGCATAAACATGGAAATATCTACAACACTATCTGTGTTAATATGGAAATATCCACAACGTTATATGTCTAAACATGGAAATATGTATTCCGCCATCTGTATAAACATGGAAATATGTACACCGCTATCTGTGTAAAGATGGAAATATCTGCACCGCAATCTGAGCAAATATGGAAATATCTACACTGCTATCTCTGTAAACATGGAAATACCTACACCGCTATCTGTATAAACATGGTAGTATCTCCACCGCTATCGGTATAAATTTGGAAATATCTACGCAACAATCTCTATAAACATGGAAATATCTACACCGCTATCTGTATAAACATGGAAATATCTACATCTCCATCTGTATGAACATGGAAATATATAAACTGCCATCTGTATACACATGGAAATGTGTACACTGTCATCTGTATAAACATGGAAATATCTACACCGCTATCTCTATAAACATGGAAATACCTACACCGCTATCAGTATAAACTTGGAAATATCTACACCGCTATCTGTATAAACATGGAAATACCTACACCGCTATCTGTATAAATATGGAAATATCTACACTGCTATCTCTATAAACATGGAAATGTGTACACAGCTATCTGTATAAACATGGAAATATCTACATGGCTATCTCTATAAACATGGAAATATCTACACCGCCAACTGAATAAACATGGAAATACCTACAGAGTCATCTGTATAAACATGGAAATATCTACATTACTATCTGTATAAACGTGGAAATTTCTACACTGCCATCTGTATAAACATGGAAATATCTACAAAGCCATCTCTATAAACATGGAAATATCTACACTGCTATCTGTATAAACATGGAAATAGCCACACCGCTATCTGTATAAACATGGAAATATCTACACCGGCATCTGTAAAAACATGGAAATAAAAACACAGTCATATGTATAACCATGGAAATATCTACACCTCTATCGCTATACACATGGAAATATCTACACTGCCGTCTGTATAAACATGGAAATATCTACACAGCCATCTGTATAAACATGGAATTATCTACACCACTATCTGTATAAGCATGGAAACATGTCCCCCCTATCTCTATAAACATGGAAATATCTACATCGCTATCTTTATAAACATGGCAATATCCACAACGCTATCTGTTTAAACATGTAAATATCTACATCGCTATCTTTACAAACATGGAAATATCCACACCCCTCTCTGTATAAACATGGAAATATCTATATCACTATCTGTGTAAACATGGAAATATCTACACAGCTATCTGTGTAAACATGGAGATATGTACATGGCTATCTGTGTAAAGATGGAAATACCTACGCCGCAATCAGAACAATTATGGAAATATCTACACCGCTTTCTCTGTAAACATGGAAATATCTACACAGCTATCTGTATAAACATGGAAATAACTACACCACTATATGTATAAACATGGAAATATCTACACCGCCATCTGTAAAAACATAGAAATATCTACACTGTCATCTGTACAATCATGGAAATATCTCCATTTCCATCTCTAAAAACATGGAAATATCTACACTGCCATCTGTATACACATGGAAATATCTACACAGCCATCTGTATAAACATGGGAATATCTCCACCGGTATCTCTATAAACATGGAAACATCTCCACCGCTATCTTTATTAACATGTAAATATCTACACCGCTATCTGAATAAACATGGAAATATCTATAACACTATCTGTGTAAACATGGAAATATCTACACAGCTATCTGTGTAAACATGAAATAAGTACTCCGCTATCTGTGTAAAGATGGAAATATGTACACTGCAAACAGAGCAAATATGGAAATATCTACACCGCTATCTCTGTAAACATGGAAATACCTACACATCTATCTGTGTAAACCGGGAAATATCTATGCCGCTATATGTATATACCTGGAAATATCTACAACGCCATCTATACAAACATGGAAATATCTACACTGCTATCTGTATACACCTAGAAATATCTGCATCGATACATCTTTAAACATGGAAATATATACACCGCTATCTCTATAAACATGGAAATATCTAAATCGCTAAATGTATTAACATGGAAATATCTACATGACAATCTCTATAAACATGGAAATATCTACAGCGCCATCTGTATAAACATGGAAATACCTACAGAGTCATCTGTATAAACATGGAAATAACTACACACCTATCTATATAAACATGAAAATATCTACACGGCCATCCGTATAAACACGGAAATATCTACACAGCCATCTCTATAAACATGGAAATCACTACAACGCTAACTGTATAAACATGGAAATATCCACACCGCTATCTGTAAAAACATGGAATTATCTACACAGTCATCAGTACAAACATGGAAATATGTACACCTCCATCTGTATACACATGGCAATATCTACACTGCCATCTTTACACACATGGAAATATCTACACAGCCATCTGTATAAACATGGAATTATCTACACCGCTATCTCTATAAACATGGAAATACCTTCACCGCTATCTCTATAAACATGGAAATAAATTCACCGCTATCTGTATAAACATGGAAATATCTACTCTGCGATCTCTGCGAATATGGAAATATCTACACCGCTATCTCTATAAATATGGAAATATCTACACCGCAATCTGTACAAACATGGAAATATCTACACTGCTATCTGTATAAACATGGAAATATCTACACTGCTATCTGTATAAACATGGAAATATCTACACCGCTATCTCTGTAAACATCGAAATATCTACACGGCTATCGTTATAAACATGGAAATATCTACACCGATATCTGTATAAACATGTAAATATCTACAACACTCTCTGTGTAAACATGGAAATATCTACACAGCTATCCGTGTAAACATGGAAATATGTACATCGCAATCTGTGTAAAGATGGAAATATCTACACCGCAATATGTGTAAATATGGAACTATCTACATCGCTATCTCTGTAAAGATGGAAATATCTACACCGCTATCTGTATAAACATGGAAATATCTACACCACTATCTGTATAAACATGGAAATGTCTACATCATGATCTGTATAAACATGGAAATATCTACACTGCTATCGGTACAAACATGGAAACATCTACACCGCTATCTTTATAAACATGGAAATATCTACACCGCTATCTGTATAAATATGGAAATAACTACACTGCTATCTCTATAAACATGGAAATGTGTACACCGCTATCTGTACAAACATGGAAATATCTACATGGCTATCTCTATAAACATGGAAATATCTAGACCGCCAACTGTATAAACACGGAAATACCTACACTGTCACCTGTATAAGCATGGAAATATCTACACCACTATCTGTATAAACATGGAAATATCTACACTATCATCTGTATAAACATGGAAATATCTACACAGCCATCTGTATACACATGGAAATATCTACACAGCCATCTGTATAAACATGGGAATATCTCCACCGGTATCTCTATAAACATGGAAACATCTCCACCGCTATCTTTATTAACATGTAAATATCTACACCGCTATCTGAATAAACATGGAAATATCTATAACACTATCTGTGTAAACATGGAAATATCTACACAGCTATCTGTGTAAACATGAAATAAGTACTCCGCTATCTGTGTAAAGATGGAAATATGTACACTGCAAACAGAGCAAATATGGAAATATCTACACCGCTATCTCTGTAAACATGGAAATACCTACACATCTATCTGTATAAACCGGGAAATATCTATGCCGCTATATGTATATACCTGGAAATATCTACAACGCCATCTATACAAACATGGAAATATCTACACTGCTATCTGTATACACCTAGAAATATCTGCATCGATACATCTTTAAACATGGAAATATATACACCGCTATCTCTATAAACATGGAAATATCTAAATCGCTAAATGTATTAACATGGAAATATCTACATGACAATCTCTATAAACATGGAAATATCTACAGCGCCATCTGTATAAACATGGAAATACCTACAGAGTCATCTGTATAAAAATGGAAATAACTACACACCTATCTGTATAAACATGAAAATATCTACACGGCCATCCGTATAAACACGGAAATATCTACACAGCCATCTCTATAAACATGGAAATCACTACAACGCTAACTGTATAAACATGGAAATATCCACACCGCTATCTGTAAAAACATGGAATTATCTACAGTCATCAGTACAAACATGGAAATATGTACACCTCCATCTGTATACACATGGCAATATCTACACTGCCATCTTTACACACATGGAAATATCTACACAGCCATCTGTATAAACATGGAATTATCTACACCGCTATCTCTATAAACATGGAAATACCTTCACCGCTATCTCTATAAACATGGAAATAAATTCACCGCTATCTGTATAAACATGGAAATATCTACTCTGCGATCTCTGCGAATATGGAAATATCTACACCGCTATCTCTATAAATATGGAAATATCTACACCGCAATCTGTACAAACATGGAAATATCTACACTGCTATCTGTATAAACATGGAAATATCTACACTGCTATCTGTATAAACATGGAAATATCTACACCGCTATCTCTGTAAACATCGAAATATCTACACGGCTATCGTTATAAACATGGAAATATCTACACCGATATCTGTATAAACATGTAAATATCTACAACACTCTCTGTGTAAACATGGAAATATCTACACAGCTATCCGTGTAAACATGGAAATATGTACATCGCAATCTGTGTAAAGATGGAAATATCTACACCGCAATATGTGTAAATATGGAACTATCTACATCGCTATCTCTGTAAAGATGGAAATATCTACACCGCTATCTGTATAAACATGGAAATATCTACACCACTATCTGTATAAACATGGAAATGTCTACATCATGATCTGTATAAACATGGAAATATCTACACTGCTATCGGTACAAACATGGAAACATCTACACCGCTATCTTTATAAACATGGAAATATCTACACCGCTATCTGTATAAATATGGAAATAACTACACTGCTATCTCTATAAACATGGAAATGTGTACACCGCTATCTGTACAAACATGGAAATATCTACATGGCTATCTCTATAAACATGGAAATATCTAGACCGCCAACTGTATAAACATGGAAATACCTACACTGTCACCTGTATAAGCATGGAAATATCTACACCACTATCTGTATAAACATGGAAATATCTACACTATCATCTGTATAAACATGGAAATATCTACACAGCCATCTGTATAAACATGGAAATATCTACACCACTATCTGTATAAACATGGAATTATCTACACTACCGTCTGTATAGGCATGGAAATATCTACACAGCCATCTTTATACACATGCAGTTATCTACACAGCCATCTGTATCAACATGGAAATATCTCCACCGCTATATCTATAAACATGGAAATACCTACACCGCTATCTGTATAAACATGGAAATAGCCACACCGCTACCTGTATAATCATGGAAATATCTACACCGCCATCTGTAAAAAAATGGAAATATCTACAACGCTATCTGAGTAAACATGGAAATATCTACAGAGCAATCTGTGTAAACCTGGAAATATCTACACCGCTATCTCTGTAAACATGTAAATGTCTACAATGCTATCTGTGTCAACATAGAAATATCTACAATGCTATCTGTATAAATATGGAAATATCTACAAAACCATCTCTATAAACATGTAAATATCTACACTGCTATCTGTATAAACATGGAAATAACTACACAGCTATCTGTATAAACTTGGAAATATCTACACCGCTATCCCTATAAACATGGAAAGAAAAACACCGCGATCCGTATAAAAATGGAAATATCTACACCGCTATCTGTATAAACACGGAAATATCTACACCGCCATTTCTATAAACTTGGAAATATCTACACCGCCATCTGCATAAACATGGAAATATCTACACCGCCATCTGCATAAACATGGAAATATCTACACCAATATCTGAATAAACATCTAAATATCTACACCGCTATCTGTATGAACATGGAAATATCTCCAACGCTATCAATGTAAACATGGAAATATCTACACAGCTATCTGTATAAAGAAGGAAATATCTACACCGCTATCTGTATAAACGTGCAAATATCTACACCGATATGTGTATATACGTGGAAATATCTTCAACGTTATCTGTATAAACGTGGAAATATCTACACTGGCATCTGTATAAACATGGAAATATCTCCACTACCATCTGTAGAAACATGGCAATTTCAACACCGCTTATGTGAAAACCTGGAAATATCTACACCGCTATCTGTATAAACATGGAAAAATCTACACTGCGATCTGTATAAACATGGAAATATCTACACTGCTATCTGTATAAACATGTAAATATATACACGGCTATCTGTATAAACATAAAAATATCTACACCGCTATCTGTATAAATTTGGAAATATCTACACCGCTATCTCTGTAAACATGGAAATACCTACACCACCATCTCTATAAACATGGAAATATCTGCACCGCCATCACTATAAACATGAAAATGTCCACACTGCCATCTCTATAAACATGGAACAAACTACACCGCCTTCTTTATAAACATCGAAATATCTACACTGCCATCTGAATAAACATGGAAATACCTACACTGCCATCAGTATACACATGGAAATATCTACAAATATATCTCTATAAACACGGAAATATCTACACCGCTATCTGTGTAAACATGGAAATATCCACACCACCATCTGTATAAACATGGAAATACCTACACAGTCATGTGTAGGAACATTTAAATATCTACACTGCCATCTGCATAAACACAGAAATATCTACACAGCCCTCTGTATAAATATGTAAATATCTGCATAGTCATCTGCATAAACATGGAAATATCTGCACCGCTATCTGTATAAACATGGAAATACCTACACCGCTGTCTCTATAAACATGGAAATATGTACACCGCTATGTGTATAAACATGGAAATATCTCCACTGCTGTTTGTATAAACATGGACATATCTCCACCGTTATCTGTATAAACATGGAAATATCTACAGTGCCATCTCTGTAAACATTGAAATATCTACACTGCCGTCTGTAAAAACATGGAAATATCTAGGCAGTCATCTGAATAAACATGGAAATATCTGCACCACCATCTGTATAAACATGGAAATACCTACAATACCATCTGTATACACATGGAAATATCTACACAGACATCTGTATAAATATGGAAATATCTACACCGTATCTGTGCAAAAATGGAAATATCTACACCGGTATCTATGTAAACATGGAAATATCTACACCGCTATCTTTATTAATATGAAAATATCTTCATCGCTATCTGTATAAACGTTGAAATGTCTACACCACTACCTCTATAAACATGGAAATAACTACAAAGCCATCTGTATAAACATGGAAATACCTACACAGTCATGTGTAGGAACATTTAAATATCTACACTGCCATCTGTATAAACACAGAAATATCTACACAGCCCTCTGTATAAATATGGAAATATCTGCATAGTCATCTGTATAAACATGGAAATATCTGCACCGCTATCTTTATAAACATGGAAATACCTACACCGCTGTCTCTATAAACATGGAAATATGTACACCGCTATGTGTATAAACATGGAAATATCTCCACTGCTGTCTGTATAAACATGGACATATCTCCACCGATATCTGTATAAACATGGAAATATCTACAGCGCCATCTCTATAAACATTGAAATATCTACACTGCCATCTGTAAAAACATGGAAATATCTAGGCAGTCATCTGAATAAACATGGAAATATCTGCACCACCATCTGTATAAACATGGAAATACCTACAATATCATCTGTATACTCATGGAAATATCTACACAGACATCTGTATAAATATGGAAATATCTACACCGCCATCTGTATAAACATGGAAATAAACAAACTGCCATCTGTGGAAAGATGGAAATATCTTCACGGCTATCTCTATAAATATGGAAATATCTACACCTCCATCTCTATAAACATGAAAATATCTACACTGCCATCTCCGTAAAGATGGAAGTATCTACTCCGCGATGTGTATGAACACGGAAATATCTACACCACCCTCTGTGTAAACATGGAAATATCTACACCGCTATCTGCATAAACATGGAAATATCTACTCCGCCACCTGCATGTCCATGGAAGTATATACGCCGCCATCTGTATAAAAATGGAAATATCTACACGGCCATCTGTGTATAGATGGAAATATCAACACCACCATCTGTACAAACATGGAAATATCTACATCGCTATCTTGATAAACATGGAAATATCTGCACTGCCATCTGTAAAAACATGGAAATACCTATACAGTCATCTGTATAAACATGGAAATATCTACAATGCCATCTGAATACACATGGAAATATCCACACAGCCATCTGTATAAACATGTAAATATCTACACTGCTATCTCTATAAGCATGGAAATATCTACACCGCCATATGTGTGAATAAGGAAATATCTACAATGCCATCTGCATAAAGATATAAATATCTGCACCACGAGCTGTATAAACAAGGAAATATCTACATCGCTATCTGTATAAACGTGGAAATACCAACACCGCTATCGGTATAAACATGGAAATATTTACACCGCCATCTACATACCCATAGAAATATCTGCGCCGCCATCTCTGTAACCATCTCTGTAAACATGAAAATATCTACACCGCCATCTCCATACACATGTAACTATTTACAAGGACATCTGTGTAAACATGGAAATATCTAGACCTCTATCTGTAGAAACGTGGAAATATCTACACTGCCATCTGTATAAAGATGGAAATATCTACACTGCGATCTTTATATACATGGAAATATCGCCACGGCTATCTGTATAAACATGGAAATACCAACAACGCTATCTGTATACACATGGAAATATCTACACAGACATCTCTATAAATATGGAAATGTCTACACCGCCATCTGTATAAACATGGAAATATCTACACTGCCATCTGTAGAAAGATGGAAATATCTACACCGCTATCTCTATAAATATGGAAATATCTACACCGCCATCTCCATAAACATGAAAATATCTACACTGCCATCTCCATAAAGATGGAAGTATCTACTCCGCCATGTGTATAAGCACAGAAATATCTACACTGCTATCTCAATAAACATGGAATTATCTACACTGCGGTCTGTATAAAAATGGAAATATCTACACTGCTATCTGTATAAACATGGAAATATCTCCACTGCTATCTCTATAAACATCGAAATATCTACACCGCCATCAGTATAAACATGGAAATACTTACAAAGTTATCTGTATAAACATGGAAATATCTACACAGCCATGTGTATAAACATGGAAATATCTACAGCGCTATCTATATAAACATGGAAATAACAACAATGGTATCTGTATAAACATGGAAATATCCACACCGCTGTCTGTATAAACTTGGAAATATCTACACCGCTATCTCTATAAACATGGAAATATCTACACCGCCATCTGTATAAATATGGAAATACCTATACAGTCATCTGTGTAAACATGGAAATATCTACAATGCCATCTGTATACACATGGAAATACCTACACGGCAATCTGTGTATAGATGGAAACATCAACACCGCCATGTTTACAAACATGGAAATATCTACACAGTTATCTCTATAAACATGGAAATCTTTACACTGTGGTCTGTATAAACATGGAAATATCTACACCCGTATCTGTATAAACATGGAAATATCTACACCACGATCTGTATAAACATGGAAATATATACACCGCTATCTGTATAAACATGGAAATATCTGCTCCGCTATCTCTATAAACATGGAAATATCTACAAAGCCATCTGTAGAAACATGGAAATACCTACACAGTCATGTGTAGGAAGATTTAAATATCTACACTGCCGTCTGTATAAACACAGAAATATCTACACAGCCCTCTGTATAAATATGGAAATATCTGCATAGGCATCTGTATAAACATGGAAATATCTGCACCGCTATCTGTATAAACATCTAAATACCTACACCGCTGTCTCTATAAACATGGAAATATGTATACCGCTATGTGTGTAAACATGGAAATATCTCCACTGCTGTCTCTATAAACATGGATATATCTCCACCGTTATCTGTATAAACATGGAAATACCTACACCGCCATCTGTATAAACATGGAAATACCTACAAAGTCATCTGTATAAACATGGAAACATCTACACAGCCATCTGTATAAACATGGAAATATCTACACAGCCATCTGTATATACATCGAAATATCTACACTGCTATCTGTATAAACATGGAAGTAACTACACCGCTATTTGTATAAACAAGGAAATATCTACATCGCCATCTGTTTAAACATGGAAATATATACACAGACATCTATTTATACATGGAAATATCTACACCGCTATCTGTATAAACATGCTAATAACTACCCCGCTATCTGTATAAATGTGGAAATATTTGCACCGCTATCCCTATAAACATGGTAATATCAACACCGCGATCTGTATAAACATGGAAATATCTACACAGTGATCTGTATTAACATGGAAATATCTACACCTCGATCTGTATAAACATGGAAATATCTACACCGTGATCTGTAGAAATATGGAAATATCTACACCGCCATCTCTATAAACATGGAAATATCTACACCCCTATCTGTATAAACATGGAAATATCCACACAGCTATCTATATAAACATGGAAAAATAAACACCGCTATCTCTATGAACATGGAAATATCTAAAACACCATCTCTATGAACATGGAAATATCTACACCGCGATTGGTATAAACATGGAAATATCTACACCGCTATCTGTTTAAACATGGAAATATCTCCACTGCTATCTCTATAAACATCGAAATATCTACACCGCCATCGCTATAAACATGGAAATACTTACAAAGTTATCTGTATAAACATGGAAATATCTACACCGCCGTCTGTATAAACATGGAATTGTCTACACAGCCATGAGTATATACATGGAAATATCTACACCGCTATCTATATAAACATGGAAAGAACTACACCGCTATCTGTATAAACATGGAAATATCTCCACTGCTATCTCTATAAACTTCGAAATATCTACACTGCCATCTGTATAAACATGGAAATACTTACAAATTTATCTGTATAAACATGGAAATATCTACACCGCCATCTGTATAAACATGGAAATATCTACACAGCCAGGTGTACATACATGGAAATAACTACTCCGCTCTCTATGTAAACATGGAAATTAGTACAGCGCTATCTGTATATACATGGAAATGTCTACACCACTATCTACATATCCATAGAAATATCTGCGCCGCCATCTGTATAAACATGGAAATATCAACACGGTCATCTGTGTATAGATGGAAATATCAACACCGCAATCTGTACAAACATGGAAATATCTGCACCGCTATCTGTATAAACATGGAAATATCTACAACGCGGTCTGTATAAACATGGAAATATCTACACCGCTATCTGTATAAACATGGAAATATCTGCGCAGCTATCTCTATAAACATGGAAATATCTACACCGTGATCTGTATAAACATGGAAATTTCTCCACCGTTATCTGTATAAATATGGAAATATTTACACCGCTATCTCTATAAACATGGAAATATCTACACCACCATCTGTATAAACATGGAAATATCTACACTGCCATCTGTATACACATGGAAATAGCTACACGGCAATCTGTGCATAGATGGAAACATCCACACCGCCGTCTGTACAAACATGGAAATATGTACACCGATATCTGTAAAAACATGGAAATATCTACACAGCTATCTGTATAAACATGGAAATACCTACACCGCCATCTGTATAAACATGGAAATACCTACAAAGTCATCTGTATAAACATGGAAATATCTACACAGCCATCTGTATAAACATGGAAATATCTACACAGCCATCTGTATATACATCGAAATATCTACACTGCTATCTGTATAAACATGGAAGTAACTACACCGCTATTTGTATAAACAAGGAAATATCTACATCGCCATCTGTTTAAACATGGAAATATATACACAGACATCTATTTATACATGGAAATATCTACACCGCTATCTGTATAAACATGCTAATAACTACCCGCTATCTGTATAAATGTGGAAATATTTGCACCGCTATCCCTATAAACATGGTAATGTCAACACCGTGATCTGTATAAACATGGAAATATCTACACAGTGATCTGTATTAACATGGAAATATCTACACCTCGATCTGTATAAACATGGAAATATCTACACCGTGATCTGTAGAAATATGGAAATATCTACACCGCCATCTCTATAAACATGGAAATATCTACACCCCTATCTGTATAAACATGGAAATATCCACACAGCTATCTATATAAACATGGAAAAATAAACACCGCTATCTCTATGAACATGGAAATATCTAAAACACCATCTCTATGAACATGGAAATATCTACACCGCGATCGGTATAAACATGGAAATATCTACACCGCTATCTGCTTAAACATGGAAATATCTCCACTGCTATCTCTATAAACATCGAAATATCTACACCGCCATCGCTATAAACATGGAAATACTTACAAAGTTATCTGTATAAACATGGAAATATCTACACCGCCGTCTGTATAAACATGGAATTGTCTACACAGCCATGAGTATATACATGGAAATATCTACACCGCTATCTATATAAACATGGAAAGAACTACACCGCTATCTGTATAAACATGGAAATATCTCCACTGCTATCTCTATAAACTTCAAAATATCTACACTGCCATCTGTATAAACATGGAAATACTTACAAATTTATCTGTATAAACATGGAAATATCTACACCACCATCTGTATAAACATGGAAATATCTACACAGCCAGGTGTACATACATGGAAATAACTACTCCGCTCTCTATGTAAACATGGAAATTAGTACAGCGCTATCTGTATATACATGGAAATATCTACACCACTATCTACATATCCATAGAAATATCTGCGCCGCCATCTGTATAAACATGGAAATATCAACACGGTCATCTGTGTATAGATGGAAATATCAACACCGCAATCTGTACAAACATGGAAATATCTGCACCGCTATCTGTATAAACATGGAAATATCTACACCGCGGTCTGTATAAACATGGAAATATCTACACCGCTATCTGTATAAACATGGAAATATCTGCACAGCTATCTCTATAAACATGGAAATATCTACACCGTGATCTGTATAAACATGGAAATTTCTCCACCGTTATCTGTATAAATATGGAAATATTTACACCGCTATCTCTATAAACATGGAAATATCTACACCACCATCTGTATAAACATGGAAATATCTACACTGCCATCTGTATACACATGGAAATAGCTACACGGCAATCTGTGCATAGATGGAAACATCCACACCGCCGTCTGTACAAACATGGAAATATGTACACCGATATCTGTAAAAACATGGAAATATCTACACCGCTATCTGTATAAACATGGAAATACCTACACCGCGATCTGTATAAACATGGAAATATCTACACCACAATCTGTATAAACATGGAAATATATACTCCGCTATCTGAATAAACATGGAAATATCTGCACCGCTATC
Source organism: Pan paniscus (assembly GCF_029289425.2). Taxonomy (NCBI): domain Eukaryota; kingdom Metazoa; phylum Chordata; class Mammalia; order Primates; family Hominidae; genus Pan; species Pan paniscus. The sequence continues at coordinate 125,281,832 of NC_073255.2, forward strand.
TCTATAGACATGGAAATAACTACAAAGCCATCTGTACAAACATGGAAATACCTACACAGTCATGTGTAGGAACATGGAAATATCTACACTGCCATCTGTAGAAAGATGGAAATATCTACACCGCTATCTCTATAAACAAGGAAATATCTACACCGCCATCTGTATAAATATGGAAATACCTATACAGTCATCTGTGTAAACATGGAAATATCTACACCACCATCTGTATAAACATGGAAATATCTACACTGCCATCTGTATACACATGGAAATAGCTACACGGCAATCTGTGCATAGATGGAAACATCAACACCGCCATCTGTACAAACATGGAAATATCTACACTGCCATCTGTAGAAAGATGGAAATATCTACACAGCTATCTCTATAAATATGGAAATATCTACACCGCAATCTCTATAAACATGAAAATATCTACACTGCCATCTCCATAAAGATGGAAGTATCTACTCTGCCATGTGTATAAACACGGAAATATCTACACCACCATCTGTGTAAACATGGAAATATCTACACCGCTATCTGTGTAAACATGGAAATATCTACACCACCATCTGCATGTCCATGGAATTATCTACACCGCAATCTGTATAAACATGGAAATATCTACACGGCCATCTGTGTATAGATGGAAATATCAACACCGCCATCTGTACAAATATGGAAATATCTACATCGCTATCTCTATAAACATGGAAATATCTGCACGGCCATCTGTAAAAACATGGAAATAACTATACAGTCATCTGTATAAACATGGAAATATCTACAATGCCATATGTATACACATGGAAATATCTACACAGCCATCTGTATAAACATGTAAATATCTACACTGCTATCTCTATAAACATGGAAATATCTACACCGCCATCAGTGTGAATAAGGAAATATCTACAATGCCATCATATAAAGATATAAATATCTGCACAGCAAGCTGTATAAACATGGAAATTCCTATATCGCAATCTGTATAAACGTGGAAATACCAACACCGCTATCAGTATAAACATGGAAATATCTACAATGCTATCTATATAAACATGGAAATATCTACACTGCTATGTCAATAAACATGGAAATACCTACACCGCTATCCCTATAAACATGGTAATATCAAAAACGCGATCTGTATAAACATGGAAGTATCTACACCATGATCTGTATAAACATGGAAATATCTACACCGCGATCTGTATAAACATGGAAATATCTACACAGTGATCTGTATAAACATGGAAATATCTATACCGCTATCTCTATAAACATGGAAATATCAACACTGCTATCTCTATGAACATGGAAATATCTACACTGCCATATCCATAAACATGGAAATATCTACACCGCGAACAGTATAAACGTGGAAATATCTACACCACTATGTGTATAAAGATGGAAATATCTCCACTGCTATCTCTATAAACATCGAAATATCTACACCGGCGTCTGTATAAACGTGGAAATACTTACAAAGTTATCGGTATAAACATGGAAATATCTACACCGACATCTGTATAAACATGGAAATATCTACACAGCCATGTGTATATACATGGAAATATCAACACCGCTAACTATATAAACATGGAAATATCTACACCGCTATCTGTGTATACATGGAAATATCTA